>NW_015505229.1:2302612-2303986 GCF_001515645.1 Sinocyclocheilus grahami
CAGTGTTTATTTCACTCGTCGAGATATGTCCAGAAGGTAAGTAAGGTTTCGTGTAGTTAATGCTGCTCAATGTGAAAGCACGCACGTGATGGAGATTTAACGCTGATTACAGAACCGGCTTTCTGACAAGATGCGCGTTAAATATCGCATGCGATTTATCGTGCAGCCCTAGATAAAACCAATTTATGTTAGATGATTCATAACAAATGAATACATCTGGAATCAGTAACAAATAAATAAATAAATAGTTATAAGTCAAAGCTACAAGTCAAAGTCACTTCTATTATTAGTAAAGCGGACTGCACTGGAAATAGAATAGCCACTTCACACATTTCTTCCATCACACATCTTTCATAATGTCAAATTCCTAATTGTTTATTTCTAAAATCCCATCTACACAAATATCTTTCCAACATGATGAAACTCATCAATGGCTTCTGTAAAGTGAAAGAGGATTTGCATAATGGAGTTACTCTACTTCATACACTCATAGCCGTCGAGAGCGAAGAACAAGTCCTGCATAAACGACACAAACAATTTTAAAATATTCCCCTTTTCAACTTGAACGAAACTTTAAAAGAGTGTTCGTTTGAAAACCCAGAGATACGCCAGTGTTTGTCTGTGCACTGGTGGATACATTAGCATGTCAGCTAAGACTGTATTACAGGTTTAGCTCCCATGACCAGGTTGTTAGATGACCTGTTGGCAGGCCAGAGAGGGGAAGCTTTGGCTTCATAATCCAGGGATTAAAATCTCCACCCTGTGTGTGTCCGGGTTTCAGCCAGAGACATTTTAAACGGACCTACAGCACGCTAATGTACGAAAAAAAAGTGGCAGCTACTCTAGTGCAGCCACACCAGACAAATTGCTGCTGTGTTGTTGAAAATATCTCTGAATGACATGGAATTCAACAACATGTCAGGTCTGAAGTCTTCAGCAACAGATTAGAAAAATCATCACTTAAAGCATCTCAAATTTTGTCCAAACACAGCTGTTGGAGTTGTTAGTGTGAAGGAATGCAAACAGCACAATTAACGAAAACGTGTGAAATTTTACGTTTTTTTTCTATTCATTGCTTGCACAGGTGTGAATTCTATTACACACTTGAATAACAGTTATTAAAACCATATTTTTAACAAGATTACAAACTCCAAGATTTCATTTCACTTCTTCAATCTTTTTGTGGCCTGTTCTTGCACCTCAAACACGCCTCAGATACCTCTATTTCACAAAGAACCTCTAAAACTCTTCACATTTTCCAACGTTTTCTCTCTGAAGAAATATTTTGCCAGCTGTTTGAGAGGGAAAGCTCAAGAAAGGAAATGCTTATGGAAAAAAAAAACACAAGGGAGACTGAGAGAGACAAAAAAAAAA
>NW_015505229.1:2304802-2306161 GCF_001515645.1 Sinocyclocheilus grahami
TCTACTCTTGTACGTGGGCATTTACTCATTCATCAGCAAAAAAAACACTTTCCATTCAAAGCCACAGACAGATAATTCACTTAAAGCAAACAAACGAAAGCTATCTCATTGTGAGTGTCATTTTACAAAACAAGTGCCATTTGTGTTCCTCGTGTATGTGAAGAAAGACTTTTTCAAATAATTACTGTTATTAATTTGTAATTCAATTGTTAATCACAATCAGTTATGGTAACATGAGTTAAACTTTTATGATACCAATGATACGAAAAGATGAAAAACAAAATACATAGTAATGTTGTCATACATTACTATGTTTTTTTTTTTTTAATCTTTTCGTGTCATTGGTATCATAAAAGTTTAACTCATGTTACCATGATGGCATCATAAATAATAGACCTAAATAGAATTAAATACATACATTTTACAAAATTTCAGAAATTAATTTTCTAGCATATTCTAGTTTCACAACCTTTCACACAAGACTTGCAATGTAAACTTGAACTGTAAATGTCAGCAATTAACATTTTATGAATATTTCCTGAGTGTTTTCTAAAGACATAATTACATACAATTTTTGCTAAAAAAAAAAAACTGCATTAACTTTTTAAGAAAGATATGGTAAATTGAACTGCAAACGTGTCAACCGTGTTAATGTTAAATTAACATTCCCTGAAGACTTAATTTCGCTTGAAATGGAAGGACAATATTTAGTTCATAGATGTCTAAAATCTTACAAAAACTTCAATCTGCAAACTTTTCACAGAATTTCTCACAGGTAGGCAAAAGAATTTTGCGACTTACCGACAACCATGAGTGTGAACTCAAACCCCCTCTTCACTGACTTCCTGTACACCTGGTTGGGGAGGTTGGCGAAGCCGACATAACCCTCCAGATTCCTCTGCTGGAAGAGAACACAGCTTTACTCCACATTCCACTGATTAAAGAGCAGAATGGCTCCTCCATTACAGTTATCCCTCTCAAAACAGGGCTCAGGGAGACTTCAGAGGAAAGATATTAAAGGCTATGCTAATATTAACATTAGTTCCAGTGGATAATGACTTGGTGAAGCCTAACTCCTAATCTCACATGCGGGGATACCACAACAAAGGATAACATGGAATTTTGCTAATTTGAGGAAAAGTAAACAGATCCGTGTTAAGTGCATATGAAAATAACACACCAAAACAGCTACAAGCCGACTAGTTTCTAGCACAAAGAAACTTTGGGAAACCAAGAGGCTGGGGATGGGAGGATATATTGGGATGAGGTGAAGCCTGCTCCTCATGCTCATTTACGTTTCGTATCAAATCCATTATGAACTCAATGTCGTCATGGAGACAGTGGACTTCACTCCAGATC
>NW_015505230.1:0-2478 GCF_001515645.1 Sinocyclocheilus grahami
CTTTCTCATTCATCCAATTAACTCCATCCATAGCTGTTTTTCAATAAGTCTATCCTTAAGTTGATGTTCAAGGCAGCGCTAGCAGTTATTTCACAGTTTTCCCACATTTTAAAAAATGTTTTAAATCAATGTTTACTCTGATTTACACTACCCTTCAAATGTTTGGGATTTTATACTTGTATATACTTATCAAGGCTGCATTTATTAAAAAAATATTGTGAAAAAACAGTTATATTGTGAAATATTGCTACAATTTAAGATAACTTTTCTATTTGAATATATTTTAAAAGTTAATTTATTTCTGTGCTTATCTGATGAATAGTAAGTATACAAAAGAACAGCATTTATTTTAGTATATATATATTTATTTATTTTTTGCAACAATGTCTTTACAAAGTCTTTACTTTTGAACAATTTAATGTGGCCTTGCTTAAAAAGTATGTAAAAACTGTAGTGTATACACTTGTTTCTGCACTAGGTCTGTCAAATCGATTAATCACGATTTATCACATCTAAAATAAAAGTTTGTGTTTACACAATATATGTGTGTGTACTGTGTATATTTATATGTATATTAACTACACACAGATACATGTATATATTTCAGAAATATTTACATGTATGTATGTATACAGTATAAATATACACACATATATTATGTAAACAAACTTTTATTTGGGATGTGATTAATTGTGATTAATCGATTTGACAGCGCTATTCTGTATATATAATTATACTTTGACTCATTGAATCTTTTTATGTGTTAAATTTGTTAATTTCCAATTACAATTTTACTCCAATTGACATTTTACTCCTGCAAATAATGTAGTCAACTTAAACAAGTTATTTATGTGAAAAAATTTAGCAATTAAGTAGCTCACTAAAAAAGGAAAGTAGTTTCAAAAGTTTGATTAGGAATTACAAAGAAAAGAAAATATTTTAAATGATAGAGAAAGAGAAATGGTCAGGATGCTTATGGTTTATCAAAGCAAGCATGCAAGCAAACAAACAAACAAATAAATAAATCTTTTACAAGTGGGAATGTAGAAATTTAGATTTTCGGAGCTTTACTTAATGTGGTGATAAGGCAACAGGTGTAATGTAGTCTGCCATATAGTAGTATTTCTTATTATAGCTCTTTTAATTAGATTTAGCAACATTAGGGTCTACCAAGAAAAAAAAAAGAAACTAAAATGTAAGTAAATGAACAATTAACAAACACTTTCCGAGTAATTGTCTCTTCTAATTGCTGTAATCACTGTGTAAAATTGTGTCATGTGATTAGTGTTCACTGGAAACTTGACATACTCATTTATCCTGTAATCTGAGTATAATTTTTTCAGGCATCACTTTACAAACAAAAAGCTAAATGAACTTAAATAGACTGATGGGATAGAAAATCGGAGCAAAGAAGATCGACAAACAACTAGAGAGAAATGACAAACAAAGGTAATCTTTCATGTTTTGAGGTGCTGCAGGAACATGATGCAGAAAACTTTAAATTGATAGGGAGTTCACTGCAGGCTTATGTAACCCTCTCTGGCATTTCCTTTCTTTCACCTTCATTCATTTGTTTTCTTGGTTTTTGTGAGCCTGTGTCTCACCCTTTGCCTTTTGTACTCTAAAGCATACAGGTGTCCCAGAGCTGCAATTTACCTCTGCTTTCTTCCTGGTTCCTCTGCCTTCTCCTTCCTGTTTCCCACCACTTCTCAAGTCAAACAATCATCCGTTTCCCTCTTTAACAAGAGGAAGAAAGATCCAGAACATGTGAATGAAGCCAAATGTGCCAAAACTAACCACAAATAGTAACACTACTGCCTATATTTTTAGTAGTCTTTTTAAAACACTCTAGCTTTTCTGAAAAGTGGTGTAATGCTACAAATGATGCAACTGTCTTCTAAATTGTCCACTCTCTTTACATATAATTGGGAGATCTGATTCATTTTAGACTGATTCAGTTCATTCAAGTGGTACACTTGTGGTTCACATGAACCATCCGAACATCCGAACCATCAGTTTGTTTGAATGGCACCTGTTAAGGGGTGGGATCTATTTTGTAACAAGTGAACAGTCAGTTTTGTAATTTCAAGTTTTGGAAGCACAAAAATGGGCAAGTAAAATGATCTGACTTTAAAAAGGGCCAAATAGTAATGGCTAGACGACTGGATCAGAGCCGCTTCAAAATGGCAAGTCTTCTTGGAGTTCCTAGTATGCAGTGGTTGGTACCTAACTAAAGTGGTGTAAGAAAGGACAACCGGCAAACCGGCACCAGGGTCATGGGCACACTGATGCACTGATGGAGAGCGAATGCTAGCCATCTGGTCTGATCACCCAGAGGAGCTACTGTAGATCAAATTGCTGAAAAACTTAATGCTGGCCATGACAGAAAGGTGTCAGAACACACAGTGCATCATATCTTGCTGCAGATGGAGCTGCACCCTGCCACACTGCAGAAATTGTTCAGGAATGGTTTGAGGA
>NW_015505230.1:3687-10553 GCF_001515645.1 Sinocyclocheilus grahami
TAAATGGTGACAAACTTGGGTTAATTACATTTCCATGGAGCAGCTCTCATAGTAACTCATTCTCGGCTTTATGTTGTGTCATTGCCACACTAGTTGCAATACCATGTAAAGTTTGGTAAAGTGTTAAAGTTACCCACACAACAAAATGGCCTTGGAGAGCCAGGTGTATTCATTCACAGATTAAGTTAATCTTTGTTTTTATTTGTGAACATAGCATTTATAAAATGACAGGTTGATGGTGGTTGTGATAAAACCTCATTTGGTCAGCAGAGGGCACTCTCAGTGGAATTTGAAATCACATTTACATAGTTTGATCCGTCTTTGATCTCTTTGTACTCACCTTAAATACTGGTCTGGATATTCTTCTGCCTTATGTCTGCCAGGGATTGTTCTTATGTATTATAAAACTGCATATACATCCTAATCCTGAACTTCTGTCTCTTTAAAGAATGTTGGTTTTCCCAGAATGTGAATCTGTGCATAAAATGAAAAATACATGGGTATTTTTACATACTATTGCTTCATCCACTTGTTTCCTTTCCCCCCCCCCTTCAGTCCATTCTTTGTCTTTGAAATGTATATTACAGCAGTAAACTGAGAGGAGACTTGTGCTCTGAAGTATCTGCTTTGAAATCATTCTGAAATCAGAAAAATATGGGTGCGTATTTTACTCCAAATGCTTGCAACATCAAATGACTGTGACTGAAACGGGTATGATCTAGTCCAGTATTTCCCAACCACGTTCCTGGAGCCCCCCAGTACTGCACATTTTTGCATGTCTCCTTAATCAAAATCAACTCATTAGTAGAGGCTCCAAGGGTGAAATGGGTGTGTCAGACAAAGGAGACATGCAAATTATGCAGGATCCAGGACCGTGCCAAAACTGATTTAATCAACAAACTTAGACAAAATATGCATCATGACATGATTGTTTATAAAATATATATTTACAGAAGTACGATTTCTCTGCTTGAGCTACAAGAGCTGAACACCAGTGAACTGAACCGTTTATAAATAATATTAATAAGCTAGATCCACAACATAAACATGATATTAATAGTTACATTGTGCAGGTGTCACAGATCGCCCAGACTCAGTCACCTCCCAATCATCACAACGATCCCTCTCACCTGAGCTTTGAGCACCTGCACCTGTCACCAATCAAGCACCTCATTACCAGCCTGCATAAAAGCACACACCTCAGACACCCTCACTGTCCGGTCTCGTTTGCACGTAGAGGATTCAATGACTTTGCTACTGATGACCTTTGAATACTTCTTGCATTACTGACCTCCTGTGTTCCTCCTAGTGTCTCCTCGTCTCCAAGTGTCTCCTGTATCTCCTAGTTCCCGGATCGCTGAGGTGTGTGCTTCCCCCGGATCCCTGCCAGCCTCAATCAAGCAAAAGACTCCGATTACTCCACTCTCCATATCCTTTGCACTCTCACGGACCTTTCCCTCACCCTCACTTCCTCCGGACTCAACACCAGTACTCACTGTGACCAAAATAAACTGTTTTGTATAAAACTAACCTGTTGTGTCCGACCTCTTCCGTAACAGAAGACCGGACCTACACCGACGGCACAGATGAGTTCCCCCCACGGCATGCACTCAGCTGCGTGGTTCTCCATCCTTGCTCGCCGGGATCTCCCCTTCTACGAGTACGCCGGGGAGTTTTGCAGGCTGGCAGCGGAGACGGCGATGGACGATGCCACCCTCAACCATCTGTTCTGGCTTGGGGCCAACTCCCATCGCCCCTTGGACCTCCCAGACACAACGGGCCTGTGTTGGAGAGAAGGCGTATTCCGGTGTCTGGGGAGTGTCCGGTCCCGGGCCAGAGCCAGAACCAGTCCGCCGCCGTCCACGGCTTCCCCAAGTCAGCCGGACGTTAGTGTGGCACGCCGAGAGGACGTTAGTGTGGCACGCCGAGAGGACGTTAGTGTGGCACGCCGAGAGGACGTTAGTGTGGCACGCCGAGAGGACGTTAGTGTGGCACGCCGAGAGGACGTTAGTGTGGCACGCCGAGAGGACATTAATGTGCCAGCCCAGAGCTCGCTCCAGTGTGCCCGCCGGCCGCTGGCCTCTCAGCATTGCTGGACATGGCGCTGCCCCTGGAGTTCACTGCTCCTATCCTTACCCCAGTGCCAGCCCCAGAGCTCGCTCCAGTGTGCCCGCCGGCCGCTGGCCTCTCAGCATTGCTGGACATGGCGCTGCCCCTGGAGTTCACTGCTCCTATCCTTACCCCAGTGCCAGCCCCAGAGCTCGCTCCAGTGTCGGCCTCAGCCCCCGAGCTCGCTCCAGTCCCAACTCCTCGAAGGCGCTTTGCTGCGCCTGCTCCTCCAGAGTGCCCTCCAGTGCCAGCACCGCGGATGCGCTACCCTGTTCCCGAGTCAAGCCCATGGAGGGCTCCTATTTCCGAGTCAAGCCCAGGGAGGGCTCCTGTCCACCGGTTAAGCCCAGGGAGGGCTCCTGTCCCCCGGTTAAGCCCAGGGAGGGCTCCTGTCCCCCGGTTAAGCCCAAGGAGGACTCCTGTCCCCCGGTTAAGCCCAGGGAGGACTCCTGTCCCCCGGTTAAGCCCAGGGAGGGCTCCAGATTCCCCGTTAAGCCCAGGGAGGGCTCCAGGCCCTGAGTACAGCCCCGTAGATTTTCCCCAAGAAAATTTTGGGGGGGGGGGCATATGCCCGTGGCCGAGCCAGCCAAGGCCACGGAGGATCCACCATGGCCTCACGGGTCCCCTGCTCCGCCACGGCCGCCCGAGTCCCCTGCTCCGCCACGGCTGCCCGAGTCCCCTGCTTCGCCATGGCAACCTGACCTACCTGCTCCGCCCTGGAGGCCTCCCGGGTCTCCACCCTGTACCAGCCTCCAGGGCGCCCACACCCCCCACACATCGGCCAGACTCCGTCACCTCCCAATCATCACAACGATCCCTCTCACCTGAGCTTTGAGCACCTGTCACCAATCAAGCACCTCATTACCAGCCTGCATAAAAGCACACACCTCAGACACCCTCACTGTCCGGTCTCGTTTACACGTAGAGGACTCAATGACTTTGCTACTGATTACCTTTGAATACTACTTGCATTACTTACCTCCTGTGTTCCTCCTAGTGTCTCCTGTATCTCCTAGTTCCCGGATCGCTGAGGTGTGTGCTTCCCCCGGATCCCTGCCAGCCTCAATCAAGCAAAAGACTCGGATTACTCCCCTCTGCACTCTCACGGACCTTTCCCTCACCCTCACTTCCTCCGGACTCAACACTAGTACTCACTGTGACCAAAATAAACTGTTTTGTATAAAACTAACCTGTTGTGTCAGACCTCTTCCGTAACCGCAGGCAATGAAGTAAATGTTAATTCTTGATACATAATTAAATGTTTATACTTCGTAAAATGAATGATTATGACAAAATATTGACTACACTGTAAAGTTAAAAGTTTAAAACCCAAATACTATTTCAGTCATTTTGCTTCAGTATTTAATTAAATGTGTTACCTGCCACATCACTGTAATTATTTTTTTTTTAATTTACTAGCGATTTCTGAGGGAAAATAGTTTCAAGATATTAAGATTTTTATTTGTCACACACACAGTTATTTACAGAATATAACTTGCAATGAAATGTAAACCTGGTCAGCTACTAAATATTTAAATAGTACAAGATAAATTAAGCTAAATGTGCAACAACAGGAAGTATACATTTGCAAGTAAAATATAAAATAGTAATATTAATAGTTGAATGTGCAAAAACAGGACGTAAATTCAAAGTAAATCCTACACCCTTTTTTTTTTTCAATGTAAATTTAACATGATAGTTCATCCCAAAAATGGGCCACATTCACACAGCAGCAGAATACGGCTGTCAGTTCTGTATTTGAACCAGTAATACAGTTACATTCACACACATCTCGGATATTTACTGAAGTGACAACCGCATTCTGTAACTGAACTCACACCCATACATTTCAGGACTCTGAAATGAAGCCCTGCTGTGTGATCGGAACTGAACAGCTAGTTGTCTGTCATGGTATATTATCTGCACACACGTATCTAGGTTCTTGCGGGTTTTCATTGTGTGGTTTCAGTAACTGAAGTTTTAAGTTCAGTCACTGTCCTCCACCTGAGTCCTGCTGTCAGTTTTGTGGTCTGTGCATGACTCAGATGCTCCGTCCGCTCTTTACTGAGGCATAAAAGCTGTTGTCGGTTAATTAACATTTGATAGAAGAAATTGTTCCTCAATTAAACTTTTGTCATATCAAATGTGCCCCAGCATTCTTCAAAATATCTTCTTTTGTGTTCTGCAGAAGAAAGAAAGTCATACAGGTTTGGAACAACATTAAGGCTGAATAATGATGACCAAATTTTCATTTTTTTGGGTGAATGATCCTTTTAAAGGGCATTTTCAAGCATTTATAAGATGTGTTCTCTTACAGACGGCTTCATAGGAAGCAATGCCCTTTTGTCCTGCTGGTCTCTTGTCTCTACACACAAAGACTATTGTGCCAAGACATTGACCTTTCAGCTCTTCTTGTTGTTTATTACCTCAAGCCTTCACAAACGTACCAAGAAAGAAGCTCTTGTGTTCTTTGAAGCCAGCCAGCACTGAGTCTGTCTACTGGCTAACCCTCACCCCATGAAAAAACAATTAGGCCACTTCATAAGAATTGATTAGCATGTTAATGAATGGGCTACACTTTCTCATCACGAGAGGCTACGGCAGGGGGTAATGAGGGGAGAGGCTGCTCTCAGCACCAGCTCCATCCGGCTGGTTGTTATGCATGCCGAGAGACGACATCGATCTCGGAGAAATCTTATTACATGCTCCAGACACTGTCTGCAAATGTTTAGCACTGAACCGAGAGAGGAGGGGAGAAAGTTTCAGAATTTGATGTCGTAAAAATGGAAGTGATGATGTGTAAAGAATGCAGCCGGGTTCTAAACAATGTTCTCTGCTTTTTGAAATTTCATCAGCGTTTCACGGTAATCGGAAGCTGTGGCGAATGAGAGGCTCCCGAAGAAAAAAACACCTTCTGAAGTCTCTGAAAGCACATTTATTTAATTTGTCTGCTAACAGTGTTCAAAGTGGACATATATATATATATTTGCCAATTGTATATTTTACTATATTATTATGTTTTTAGAATAAAATGGCAATTTAATAACTAATTGTAATATTTCAAAATAGAAAGTCCATTTATGGGACGAGTGGAAAACATTAAATCTGTACACACACTGAGTAAAAAAGAATTGGTGTAGGAAAAGAAAAAAAGGAAAAACAGTGTCACTAATGTGTGTAGATAGCACTCACAGTACACTCTTAACAAAAATGGTTCTAACAGTACCAGAAAAGGGTCCTTAAGCTTGTAACAATAGCAGAGCCCTTTTTGGTGCTAAATGGAACCATTTTTATAGGGTTCCATAAAGAACCATGCTTTGAAAGTGCTATTTAGAACCTTAATGGTGTTATAAATAATCTTTTTAATGATGGTTTATTTTCATGAATATTAGTATTTTTATACAATTTATATTAGTATTATTAATATTATTTGTATATATTATTTATTACTATAGTTTTTTTTACCCCTCTATCTGCCTGGCCATAGATGAGCAATATCACGCTCGTAGACGTTAGATATGGCTATATATCGGCACGGCTGTGATTCGGCCGTAGGTAATTACAGCGTGCCGATATACAGCCATATCTCACGTCTACGAGTGTGATATTGCGTTTATACAACAGTTCGATGGCACGAGTGTCTAAATATATAAGAAAAACAACAACGGTGTGTCTATAAAAACCCTTTTGTGCAGAACTACTTGCTTCCGCCCCACAGATTCAAATCTCAATTTGACAGTTTAACAGCTGAGGCCAATCCTCCGTTACTAATTCAAAAAAGTCACTTTAGAACTAGTAACGAAGGAATGTTGAATTGCTTCATTGAACGCTTATTGTATCACTGTATTAGACTAAAAGCTCTCTGTATTATATGTAGAGTATTATGAGAGAGAGATTGACTGAGCGAGTGTGATTACTTGCATCTGATACAGCATTCATTCTTCAGCTCAATCTCATATTCACATTAAAACATTACTTTTACTTTACATTAGTCTGAATGTCCGCTGAGGAAAGCGATATCTTTATCGTACTGTCCTTTCATCTGTTAAGGGTGATTTCTGATGATAGAGCTGCTCAGTGCATTTGTTAACTGTGTCTTACAAGCTGTTATTAAAAGTAAAAATAACTTCCGTTTCAGTCTCTTTCAATGTAAGTCTTTACTGCTGATTCGTAAAACAGTCTCTTGTCGCCATCTAATGACAGAACAATGTGACAAAAATCACCATCACCATCACGAACACACACACACGCACACACACACACACACACACACACACATGCACACACACACACACACAGTTTCCCAATACTAAATACTACTATAAATATAAAATAGTATTTATTGAATAATAAACAACAACACTTTATTTCCACTTTCTTTCTTTCTTTTTGAAAGACATGCTTTTATTCAGCAAAGATTAAATTGATCAAAAGTGACAGAAAAGACGTTTATAATACAAAAGATTCCTATTTAAAAAAAATAACTAGCACATCGATAATAATACAAAGAGATATTAGAAGGATTTCTGAAGGTAGTAACCACTGAAAATTCATCTTTTCCATCACAGGAATAAATTACATGTTAAAATATATTAAAATAGAAAACAGTTATTTTAAATTTCAATAATATTTCGCAATATATCAGATTTTACTTTATTTTTAACCAAATAATTGTAGCATTGGTGAGCCTGAAGAGACTTCTTACAAAAACATTAAGAAAAAAAAGCAAACAAACAAAAAAACAAAAACTCCAAACT
>NW_015505230.1:10752-11310 GCF_001515645.1 Sinocyclocheilus grahami
ACAACCCGCCTGCTGCTCCTACAGCCTGACTCTTTCTCTCTTAGGGGATAAAGGTTAAGACTGAAGTGTAAAGCACTCACACCTGTCTTCCCTCTGTCTCTTTTTGTCCTTCATCCATTTTTTTGTCTGTTTTATAGCGGACCTATATGTTTACCCCACTGCATCTGCTGCAGGCGACCAAATAAGTGTCAAAGAGGAACGAGAGACAGAGATGGATTTTGAAGTCAAATGTCTCGATGAAGTACTACTGTCTCCCACCAAGGGGAAATTACTGCAGCGTTTCTAACTTCTAACAGACGTACATCATGACTTTTTTGTAAAAATGTCTGTCGTGGCATGTTATTAGGTTAAACACAGCAAGTTATGTCTCTATGAATAGGTAAGACTAAAAAAATCTGATGTCACAATTTGGGATCTGCCTAATGGATCTGTCAGCATCTATTATGTCATTAATATTCATTAAACAACATTGCATAAAAAAGGAGAAACCCCCCACTGCTCCTGGATGGATTAATTTAATCATTTTAATAAGCCCTTTAAAACCAAACATGAACACAT
>NW_015505230.1:12637-39403 GCF_001515645.1 Sinocyclocheilus grahami
TATATTATATTATATTATTATATTATTATATTTTGATGAATGACTAACAAACATTGTATTCTTTATATGCGCTGATGAATTGCACATAATGAAACCAGGGACATTTATAGGAGAGTAATTAGAGTCCACTTTTATTTCAGGTTTTCTTTTGTACTCCAGGCGGATATTACAACAAAATGAGGGAAATTGTAATAGAATAATACACCATAAAAGAATTCCTGACTACCATGGCCAACCCTGAACTTAAACTCCTGACTGTTTACAGACTCAGCAAACATAGCATATAGACACAAAGAAAGCCAGACGCAGACAGTCCTCGCTGCTGAAGGAGCACACGCTGTGCTCCTGCTGCACATAAAATGAGATGGAAACACAACTGCACTTTTGAACCTCACGCACTACACATAAATCAGCAACATATTCCATCCTCCTTATGCAAACCACTATAAAGAGCATCTATTGTGCATGTATGTGTAATGTTTACTAATGCTTTGTCAACGTAAACCAGTTTATCATGTTTATAAAGTGCATTTTAATCTTGAATCTTGAGAGGAGAGAATATATACATAAAACAAAAATCTGATATATAGAATTTACAATACAATGTAGATCATTTAATACATGTAATCACTTTATACAGTGCTGGGTATTAAGTGATTACATGTAATCTGGATAACATAATCAGATAAAAAAAAATGAAGTACCTGTAATTCGGTTATAATACATTTTAAAATGCTGATAATCAGATTACTTTTTTTTATAGATAACATGATTACATATTATTCACACAATGGCAGTATTATTCATAATTTGAATCAGCCTAATTATTTTTTTTCCCATCTCTCCCTTAAATTTTCCTTTCTAAAATGTTATCGCTTTTATACATTTGGAAAGTCTTCCAGCATTTCACTAACTCACAAACCCTATAGAGAGATAATTTCTCAGTTATGTTTTTAATTTCTTTCTGTTCTCTTTTGCGTTGATTGTCCTGTTCCTACAGGCTGAGCTACAGAAGATGAGGCAACAGGCTCAGGAGACGAAGCAGTTCATTGAGAAACAGGAGGCAGAAGAACGCAAGCTGCTGAAGATCATAGCAGAGGCTGATGCTGAGAAGATCTGGCAGAAAAAAGAGCTTGATCAGGTACAGACAGGTGGAAGGTTTCAGGGAGTGTCTGCATGTCCTTGTGTTCCTTCTTCAATGGGCTGTTTCCGCTAACTATGAAAGAGACAGTAATCTAGGTTCACTCAAAAGTCATTAGATCTGGAATCTCACTTCTGAGGAAGTCCAGCGGGAACAGGGTCAACCTCTCTTTAAAATAGCAAAAGGAAATTGAGTCACTGGGGAGGCCTACATTGGTCTTGGCATTTTGAAACATTTAGCGCTATATATTGTAGCGGATTAATATATATATATATATATATATATATTTATACAGACAGCAACCTGAATATGCATCTTACGATGAACATATTTTCAGTTACTCATTTAAAGTTTTGTTTTATATTCTTTGGGGAGGCTTAAGGTCTAAAATGTCTAGGTGATGTCTGGAGAATGTTTTTAAGGAAAAAAGCTTAATTAAAAGCTAAAATTCCTTTAAAAATATATATAGAATTTTGCCATAATCTTTTATTAATATATCTTTTAAAAAAGTAGTGAAGTTGTTTTGTTTTATATAAACAATATTTTAGAAAATGTTGACGTTATCTTTGTGTATCAAAGTCAGAAGTGTTTTTAAAGTTTACCTTTTCATGACATGACAATATTAATTCAGGTTTCTGATAAATACATTCAGTCAACAACCCCATTAAAACATCATGGTATTCAAGATTTAAAAATTATAATTATTTGTACTAAATAGTTTTTACCTAGAAAATGTATTTAATATTGTGTATTTTTTCACTTATTTGATTAAAATATATACACTCACATAGACTCAAGGCATAGAGAAAATATGCTATTACTTTTTACATTTTTTTTTACATAGTTTTTATGGAAAAAGCTGCATAACTACATTTTTAACAAATTCAGTAATATGATATTTTACAGTATCTTTGATAAGTCAGTTGGGTCACTATTAGAGATCATAAAGTGAATGTAATGTTAATATCTGCTGCTGTACATTGCTGACATTGGTTCTTTGGTAAAGGTTAACCCATTCAAAGGGCATTCTGTCCAAATTGCCTCTGCTGACACCAGTTTCCACACTCTTCTGGCTATCCACGCACATTAATAAAGCTTCATCGTCTGTACATCCCTGAGCTCTCCAAACCATATTGTATACTGTCTGTCATGCAACAACTACCATGCACATACCATACAATACACATATAGCTGTACATTTCTGCATTGCAGAATTTTGTGCATACGGTGTAGTTTAGTGAAAGTTCAGAAAGAATGTCAATTTACCATTTTACATAACATCCTTTTAGTATATATGGTGTGTAGAGTAACACACACACACACAAATATATTGTATATGGCCTTCCAGTTTTCCCCCCCAACGTTTTATTGAAATCCATTGAAGTAACACCTCTAAGTAAAAGACCCTAAAACTTCTTTATAAGACATTTTCCCAAACCTTCACAACATTTGTCAAATTGCATGAAGTTTTTTGCTATTATCCTGAAAAGACCAGCATTGCTGAGTCATCAAATCTTTGCAGAAAACACTGGCCTGTATGAGGGGCCGTACAAGCCATAATTCATTCTGGCGCTCTCACACACTTACTTTCTCCTTTCGCATACCTATATTTCTACTCTCACGCACATACATTGTCCTTTGATATTCATATATTTACTCTCACACACATACATTCTTGTTTCACATACATATGTTTCTGCTTACATATATATGAACTTTACTTTTCAGCACATACATGCATTCTGACTTTCATGCACTTATGCATTCGTTATTCTTACATGCCTACATTATAACTCACATACATATATTGTCACTTTCACATGTATATATACTTCACACTCATATGCATGCATGTCTCATCTTTTTTTTCCTTTTTTTTTTTTTGTTATCCATTACTTCCTCTTTAAACAGGAACTCACTCTCAAACCAGGAAATACATATGGAATACCTGCTCAGCTCATCCTAACACAACAATACAATTATGCTATTCAAAGTCATCCTGTTTTCTTTTCAAGTACAGTTTTAAAATTTTTTAATTTACATTTTATTTTTATAATGTTAAATGATTTAAATTTTTAATTCTGTTATTTATAATATTAAATGTATACTTTGAATACATTTGCATAAGAGCAAAATGTATAAATGTGTGCGTAAATACCTATGAATATAAGAGGAAAATGTATGAATGTGTGCACTAAAATATGTGACTATGAGAGCAAAAATGTATGTATGTGAAAGGTGAATGTAAGTGTGTGAGAATATAAATATATGTAGGTGAAAAGAGTATATAAGTGTGTGAGAGCACCAGAATGAATTAATGCTTGTACGGCCCTTCATAGGCCTGCTTTTTATTATTATAATATATCATCTCACCTCAGTCAGAAGTGAAAGTACTTCTGATGGTTTTCTCACAGATGCTTGAAGAGGTGTTAAAAGTACCAGAAATTCAGTACCAAGCTGGTATAAAATAAAAGGAATGGATGTATTAGCTAATATCACTGGTTTTTGCATTGACTACTGCTATACTTTTTTAGTATGTTGTCTTTTATCTACATTTGTGTATTGATTGCACATATGTTTATGTGTTCATTTACAAGGTGAGAAATGAGCGTGACCTCCTGGGGATGCAGTTGATGAAGAGAAACGAGGCACTGGCATTACTGTACGAAAAGATCAAAATCCAGCAGTCCATCATGAACAAGGGTGATATTCAGTACAATGAAAGACTGGAGGATGTCAGACTCTTGAAGCTAGAGATCAAGAAGCAAAGACGAGAAAAGAACATCCTCAACAAGACCGTCTCTAATGTGGAGGGCCTCAGGTAACACACGGGGGGTGTAGTTGCTGCAGTTTGTAATTTAAGAACATCCTCAACAAGACCGTCTCTAATGTGGAGGACCTCAGGTAACACACGGGGGGTGTAGTTGCTGCAGTATGTAATTCCTTTGCAAAGAATCTGTCCGCATATGGAAGTGTTTCGGTTTGACTTTGCACACTAAGAGTAGGGTTAGAGCAGTTTCACACTAAAGCATGCTTGACGTCAGAGGTCGATTCGCTTGGTTGGTGTGAAAGCTGTTTACGGTTCATGTGGACTGTAATATGCTGGTGTTATGAAAGTAATTTGGCTTAATGTTGTGTAAGTGAATCACTTTTGAACCACTTTATGATTCACCATCATACTTATATACACCTATTAGTTTATTTTTTTAACATCTATTGCTCTATAGCATCATGGAAGCAGTTTGATCACTTTTCTGCAACTCTCATGTACTCTTTAGAGGTATAATGACATAATTATTGTGCCTCAATCACAGGTACATACAGCACAAAGAGACGGAGCTAATTGAGTGCTTGTCAGATAATGCTCGTCAGTATTATTGACCCCCCGCCAGATGTTTATTGATGTTTTCAAAAGCTGTAATTCACCACTCTCAATAACAGTCACTTTTTTCGGCCACAAAAGACGTGTGATAAAAATAACTTTTAATGGAGTTCTTGGCTGAGTGAAAAGGAGGTGACAACAGCTCACTGTGGAAAATGAGAGAATGCTTGAAAACACTGGCAGGTCTCACAACTAAAGTCAAACCAGATCTATATGGGTTTTACTAACCCTCTGTTGGTTATTTTAGTAACACGAGGGGTGGTGATGAACTCACATTCTCCTCCATCTCCCAAGCCAATGCAAAATCACTAAATATTCAGTGAGTCAGAGTCTGAATTATGTACTGAAATGTCCATCGGCCCAAAATTATTTAATTCATTTAACCAAAGGTTTTCTCCAGAGAGACAGCCACAGAAAGAAAGTTTCTTCTTCGTTTTTTGCTACATTTCAGAGATCTTTATCAACCACTTAAATGAGCAAAAATCTCTATATACATTCAAACGTTTAAAATAAGTGAAAACAAGTGGCTGATTTATTCAAAAACACAGATTCAGGAGCAACAAAACTGTGTTTAGGAGCAAGTCACTGAATTGTTGAATCGTTTATTCAAGAACAAAACAAGCAAATGACTTAAATAATTTTTTCACAGCTCTGATTCATGACAGAAATAAGTGACTACAGCTGAATTCAGAATCACATACTACTCTTACTGTTTCTGCCATATAACTATTTGACAGAATATGCAGTTCTAACTTTAACCTGTCTTTAGCTTTATGAGTTTGAATCATTCACTCTAATGGTTCATTCACAGCTCTAGTTTGTGAATAAAACAAGTGACTTGCTGAATTCCAAACCATGTTCTAACCTACAACTCTTACGATTTCTACCATAGAAAGATAAAATGTGACCCTGGACCACAAAACCAGTCTAAAGTCGCTGGGGTATATTTGTAGCAATAGCCAAAAATACATTATATGGGTCAAAATTATTGATTTTTCTTTTATGCCAAAAATCATTAGGATATTAAGTAAAGATCATGTTCCATGAATATATTTTGTAAATGTCCTACTGTAAATATATTAAAACCAAATTTTTGATTAGTATTATGCATCGCTAAGAACTTCATTTGGACAACTTTAAAGGCGATTTTCTCAGTATTTAGATTTTTTTTGCACCCTCAGATTCCAGATTTTCAAATAGATGTATCTCGGCCAAATATTGATATACAGTATGTCATATCCTAACAAACCATACATCAATGGAAAGCCTATTTATTCAGCTTTCAGATGTTGTCTAAATCTCAATTTCGAAAAATCGACCCTTATGGCTGGTTTTGTGGTCCTGGGTCACAAATAGTAAGAGTAGCATACTAGTATGTGGTTCTGAATTCAGCAAATGTCTTTATGAGTGAGTCATTGAATCATTCACTCAAATGATCTGTTCACAACTCTGATTTACTGAAGAACAATAAGTGACTTTTAGATTCATTCAAATGATTCATTGAAATCTTCGATTAATTTCAGAACAAAACAAGCAGCTGTCTTTACGAGTGACTTGTTGGTCCATTGATTAGATCAAATGGCTGATTCATTCAAGAATGTAACTAATGTGTGTTGCTCTGTGAAAACTAATGATCTTGTTCTTTTTTTATTAACCCATAGACTTTAATTTATGTCACTTCCATGAACTGTAATTTGCTACTCTCTAGTCGGCTGCAGTTGGATTGGCATTCTCAATTTAGAGAGCATTTTTGCTTCAAAAAGCATTTATCTGCTAAAACGTGAGCAGTCACATCTCTCTTCAAATCAGCCATGTCCCTGTAGCACCCTTAACTCTTTAACGGAAAACATACACGTGTCATTGTCCTTCCTATACTCTGAAACATATGTGAGAATCAGTGAGCTAGCGGTAAGGTTTCAGAAAGACTAGTCAGCAGCCGCTGTGCCAGATGGGTTGACTTGATGCCGAGCTTGGATGCCAAGATCTCTGCTGATATACAAGCCTCTATGGTAAACAGGTGGCAAATTTTAGTAATTATTACTGTCATCAGTGCAGTATAGTTCCCTCAAAGACGCTGACTGTAGCATATCAGTGCCTGGGTGTGAATCAATATTTCCTTTAGGCTTAAGGGTTTCTGGGAGAAGTCCATGAAAAAAAAAGTCTCATGAGGAACTAACATCCCTTAATGTTTACATTTATACATTCATCCAAAGTGACTTACAAATGAGGAATGCAACACAAATACAAAAAAAAAAAACTGCTTCTGTAGGATGTGTTCTTGCATTAGAGCAGTTAGATTGAGCACAACAGAACTGAACAGAAGGTGTGCTTATTTATTCTTATTTATTGTTCCTTCTTCTTTGTACCATTTTTTAATCATCTTAAAAACAGGGTACTCGTGGCATAAATGCTACATAAATTATGCATATGGAATGCATTTGCACATTTTGTGTGATTGGCTCCTATGAAATGCTTTCAGTATGTTTTTTTAGTACACCTGATGAGGCAGGACCAACTTTGCTCCATACTGTAGATCCATTAAAAAGGAATGGCTGCTTTCACATTTCTAGTGAATATGAGACTCTTATTAGCATCCACATTACTAGCGTATTGGCTGTTTATTAGTAGATAAAGCAAATATTAATGCCTTATTCTCCACAACCTTCTAGATCCCTTAATCCTAAACTTTACAACTACCTTATTAACTATTAATAAGCAGCAATTTACAAGTTTATTGAGGGAAAACTCTTAGTTAATAGTGAATATGTGTTCCCAAATCTAAAGTGTTACCAGAATCGTTTATGGTTATGGTATCTTTTATTTTTGGTCTGGTTTGAAGCTTGATGGACATGCTTTCTATTGTTATTGTATACCAAGAACTGTGTAAAAATCTACTTTTGCGATCCACAGAAAGGAAGAGAATGAGTAAATAATGCAATGAGCTATTGCTTATACCATTCAAAAATTTGGGGTCAGTAAGATGTTTAATGTTTTTAGGAGAAGTCTCTTGCTCACCATGGCTGTGTTTATTAACAAATAAATAAAAAAATAAAACAAAATAAATAAAAATTACAGTAAAACAATGATATTGGGTAATATTAATTATACAGATTTAAATAATGTTTTCTATTATAACTGATTTTAAAATGCATCCATTTCCTCTGTCTGTAAAGCTGAACTTTCAGCAACAATTACTCCTTCAGTCTCACATGATCTTTTTGAAATCATTTTACTATGCGGATTTGGTGCTTAAGATTTACTAATAACTAATTAGCATCCATGTTGAAAAAAGTTGTGATGCTTCATATTTTTGTGGAATATTCTTTACGTTCTCTTTTGATCAGTTTACTGCATCCTTGCTGAATAAAGTATTCATTTTTTAAATCAATCAATCAATCAACCAACCAACCAACCAACCAACCAATCAATCAATCAATCAATCAATCAATCAATCAATCAATCAATCAATCAATCAATCAATCAATCAATCAATCAATCAATCAATCAATCAATCAATCAATCAATCAATCTTATTGGCCCCAAACTTTTGAACAAACTTCCTGGAATCTCAAAGGAATGGATCTCACTTCATAAAGGGATATTCAGGAATCTCATAGGAAAAGATTCTTGAAACATTTCAGAATAGTCTGCATCAGTGATGCTCCAAAAAGATCCTAACAAATCCAGATGGGAGTTAATCTATTTCAGTACAGTGACCTAAGGAGAGTTGCTGCATTGTTTTTGTCACGTACTGAAGTGGAAGGTGCTACAGGGATATTGACTTGACATCGCTGTGTTAGTTTGTCAACTCATGGGCCCCTGAACTCTTGCCAACAAGCTTGTGATTCAGTCACAAATAGTTATCTGCCTCTGTGCAACTTAGCAATTAAATTGTGCTATATACAACCAAAAATAAAGCTGTATAAAGTTGGTCAAAAACTCATCCGGTCCATAAGAACTGCATTCAGATGCACTCAGGAAACTCCTCCCAACATCCACTCAACAGAGACAGAGAATGATTGGAATGTAAATGCAACCATTTTCTTAATAATGACAGTCGAATGAACTCTACTTCTCAAAAGAGATTGCAATCAAGGCTCATGGGCATAATGATAATGTATGCCATTTTAAATCATACATACTGTAGATACATGCTCAGACTTTTCACACGAGGTCATCCTGCATCATCATAAGGCATTTAAATCTGCTATAAGAGAGATAAATTACAAATGAGAGATTCACATGTGCATTCTTTTGATAAGGGTTGTGACCTTCCAATTAAGTTTTAAAAAAGGTAGAACTATAGGGCTGCACAATTGCTAGAATAACTAATAGAGATTGCGGCTACTGTCATTAACAAATTGTGAAGAGTGCATTCAAAGCTTTACATTGTGTTTGTTTTGAATGTCCATTGTGTGCATAAATGCAGTGGTGATTGGAAGCCTGTATATTAGCCACTGATCTATAAATGACTGGATTACTCATATAATTCTAAACTGCCATCAGGCGGTGAAGCCACCAGAAGTGTTTGAGCGGCCATATTGCTATTCCCTACTCACAGAAAGCATCATTGACTGACAGCCTAAACCTTGGCCCCCATATTATTAGTTGCATATTATTAGCTTATCAGTTGCACAGGATTAGTTTTTAGCATATACAGTATTTATTTAAATTAATTGCTACTTACAGATGCTATCTGACCATAATGTTTATGGTCTTTTTGGGCAGGATAAGCGACATATTCAAATCGTTAAGATGGTGCTTGTCTGCTGCGTACTGACGACACCGGTAATTGACCAAACACAAATATATGTCTTCATGTACATAATAATGCAGGAAAACCATGAACATCTGGTATTTGTGACAGAAACTGATTTGAATAAACAATAAATACAAGCCTCTTTTTTTACTATATTGCACTATTGTATTGAAATTAGAAGTCTGCCATGCGTCATCTTGGATATAAGCTTCATGTCTGTACATCCATATGCAGTCAGCATTATTTCTCTGACTAAGTTATGATGCATATATTTTATTTCCTGATTGAGCAACATTTACTTCATACTCTTCAAGACAGTTCAAATTCTATGGCCTATTACTAGAATCAAAAAATGCTTCAAAATGCATGCTATTAAAGAACGCATTGTTGAAGCATTTGCAGGTAGCCTACTGTACGAATAAAAATCAATATCACAACACAATTGTAGATGCATACCTTAGAAAGCATAAACCTTTGAGAGGTGTGGTAGCTTCACTTTTTATGACATCATGAGCAATCCAGTTCTCTATTATAGACCAGTGATATTAGCCTTTCAGTCTTAAAGGGGTCATATGATGCGATTGCAATTTTTCCTTTCTCTTTGGAGTGTTACAAGCTCTTGGTGCATAAAGAAGATCTGTAAGCCCGCCGCTTCTGCTCACTCTAGTGTGCCCACAAGCACTTGTCCTCCATCCTTTCTACCTTTATTACTCTATTTCCTCTCTTAAGCGTGAACATTTGTGGTTTAGCGGTCAGTATATCATTGAACTATGTCATTTTCTACAAATTAAAAAAGGAGAAAAAATTATTTTTTTTGTGTGTCAATCATAGCAAATGTGAACTGTGATCAAGAATGGAACATCATACTCTGTCATACTACTCGAAAGTACATTTAGTCTACATTGCACACTAGGGTGGCATGGTGCTAAAAAGTACCATAGTTCCCATAAATTAATTTAATAATAATATTAATATCAATAATAATACAAGTTATAACAATTGTTATTTAGCATATTTCGATCCCTGGTTCAGGGAAAATTTGTGCTCCTGCTGTGATTAATATGAAAATTTACAACAATTTGTCAACAATACTTCCATTTAAAGAGATCCATGTGTGGTAATTCTACTCCATGTTTTATTCACCTCTGGTTGGACTAGGTGAAGCATACGGAACAGGACCATATGTTCCTCCCCTCCTCTTGCTCATTAGGAAACTGGAAACTTAAAAAGCAGTTGAGTGGCATCCTGACAGATAAATTCCCAGCAATCCGCTTCCATTCGGATTAGCATGAATATTTCATAAGACTTAAATAAACGTTCCTTAACCATTGTCTAACTGCTAGCTGCGCTACCTTGAACCTTAGTTGTAACATGCCATAATAGGCATTATACACGCTTTCCTCAATCAAACTAAAGATACAATCCCTCAGATAATAGAGTTTGTTTGCATGCAGTCTTTACACATGTTCTTGGCAGCTGGTAAAACTCAGATTCTAATGAGGGATAGAAAATATCAGCTTTTTTAATTAAAAAAATAATATAAGCAAGAAGTAATCAGTCAGCCAGTCATCATTGCGAAATGGTCAGCTAAATATCTACAGTGGATCTAAAATATGAATAGTTAATTATAACTAGTTATGGTTAATTATTCATATTTTCCATGAGCTGATTTGCTACACTCTGTAGTTATAGCTCAGTAAGTTTTGGAACAGAACCGTTGTGACAGTTATAAATATTAAAGATAGCAAGCAACCCAAAACAAGAGCTAATGCCAATTTTTCTCCCTCAAAAATAGCAAACACTAACAACATTGATTTTGTCTGAATCATCAATGACGAAAAAAGACCTTGTAGGTCTTGAGAAATCAATCCATGCCATTTAGAAGCAATTCCCCTGTCTTTTAGCACAACAACATTTGCAACCTCTCCAGTTTACTTGCGTTTCTAGACAAATAATAGTACACTGACGATTTTGGTAACAGCGTTTTCTTTTCCCCCAAAGGAATTTACTTTTTGATCAATTTAGCATGCTAATCGCTAACATCCTCATAAACTCAACCTGCGTTGCGCTCAGGTAAATGAGCTGTGCACTGTCATTATCCATCTCTCTCCATTGCTTCAGAGAAAAAGTTCTAGGACATACTGTTTAAACGGTGCATCGTATAATTTCGGTTGAGTTCTCATTTGGTTACAGTATGGCTCTTTGTCATTTCTAGGTTAGAAGGGCTAAAAGACCCTCTTAAAGAAGGATTTTCATGGCCCCACTTTTTATTTGGGGGTTTGCTTTTTTGTCCATAGTGTATTTTTAACACAGTTTTTTAGATTAAGGTTTGCAGTCAGGGATTTTTTGTCACATCAAGGCACGCGGATTCCATTGTAGACGGAATCACTCGTTTCATCCAAAATAACATACTGCATAGTAGGTACTATCTACATGGTATGATTTTGTGTAGTATGAATAAAATTGGGACGTACTACATCCGCCATGTTTTCACTGTCATGGGACCTACCAGCGTCAGTTGCGTTGCTTCACTATAATGGGTTTTTGGGCTTATGTTGTGTTGTGCCAGTCGTGTCTGGTGTAGAAAGGGTGTTATTTTATCTCCCTTTCATTCACTTTTCTGTTCCTCTATTCCAAGAAGATTTGTGTGTGTGTGTGTGTGTGTCCTTAGATGTCATTAGAGATGAGTTTGCCATTTGTATTGTCAACACGGTCTCACCCCTATTCGTCACATACTGCCGTTTGGTAATTTCCCCCTCACGTCCATAAGCCGACGTTGGGGGTACCCCCTATTCGTCGCTTGACAAAGTAGAGGGTCGTCCGATAGATTTGAGTGCAAATCCCTCATCTTTGAATTTTGACGAAATGGGGTTATCCATCCAGCGGTTTGCCTGCATGTGCTGGAAAGTATGGTTTCAGGTGATTAATTTTATGCTGCAAATGTGTATTTTGCAGTAGCGTGCATTGTATGTATTGTATTTCAAGAGGCTTTCTTATTGTGGCTGAAATGGTGTAATTTGCTTTTTCCAGACTCTGGCAAGCCACTCGTGCTAATAGGTTGGCTGATAGAGCTTTTAAGTTGTTTATTTGTGGAGTTGAATCACTGTAGCAGGTCAAAGGAAGACACTGGCTGTAGCTAGACTTGCCATAAGTGTCTCCGTTGTAGGTGTGGTGTACATACAGAATATGCTGTTGTGCAAAATAACAGGTGGGTGCAATCTAACAAAGCACAACAGAGCACAGGGATATTTTCTCCAGGTGTCCATAATTACGAAAACACATCAAACATTGTAACAGGCAAATGTTACAGCTACAGCAGGCACTTGAAACACTAGTCCCGCCCCCCTTGAGAGTCCAAACAGCGGATAAAACATCACAATAATCCACAAGTAATCCACACAACTCCAATCCATCAATTAAAGTCTTGTGAAGGGAAAAGCTTGTTTTTAAGAAACAAATTAAGGCATTTTAACTTGAAAACATCACTTCTGGCAAAAAGAAGAGTCCATTATCCATAATAACACTTCCTCCAGTGAAAAAGTCCATCCCCTGTTGTCCTCTCACATCAAAATCCACAAAATCCACAGACATATTTGTTTAGAACGGCTTTGGACTGTTTTTGCTTGTAAAGGGTGCTAAATCTTTAAATATTTCTCTCCTGATTCAGACAAGACGACTTTTTCACTTGAGAAAGCTATGGATAGAGGACTCTAGATAGAAGTTTAAAACATCTTAATGATGAATTTGTTTAGTACAAACATGCAGTTTTTCACTTGAAAATTAATATTAATTGACAGACTGAATCATGCGGATTACTTTTAGATTATTGTGATGTTTCTATCAGTTTTATCTTTGTGAACTCTCATTCTGACGGCATCCATTCAAAGCAAAGGATACAGTGGTCAGTAAGTGATGTCATGTTCCGATGAAGAAATAAACTCAACTACATCTTAGATGGCTTGAGCGTGAATAAATATTCAGCAAATTTAAATTTTTGGATGAACTATTCCTTTAAAGTTATTCTAGCTAAGTAGAAGTTCATTACTTTTCTAAGCACTCAGGCATACAATTACCTTGGATGATAAAAAAAAAAAATCCATGTATATTGAGAGAGTGACCCAATCTTGAAACAAAAATATCATAAGCAATCACTTGCAACACTCTAACTACATAGCAATTTGGGATTTTTCATGGGAAAATACCACTCAAATTTTCTTCGAAACATGTAAAAAAAATCTAGCTTGAAACCAAATTTGTGCATAACTAATCTAATAAATGATGAGACTATTCAGCGAATATGTACATAGACCAACCTTAAAATAGCTGCGAATGCTAGAATGTATGTGCATAAGTCTACAGAAAAGCATACATGTCTACAAGTGTCTTGTTTGGTACAGAGAGGGAAAGGTCAGCTAAGATTATGTTGTGAGCCATAAC
The DNA here is from genome assembly GCF_001515645.1 of Sinocyclocheilus grahami. Classification (NCBI taxonomy): domain Eukaryota; kingdom Metazoa; phylum Chordata; class Actinopteri; order Cypriniformes; family Cyprinidae; genus Sinocyclocheilus; species Sinocyclocheilus grahami. Next base: position 26,357 of record NW_015505230.1, read on the forward strand.
CTGTTGATATGAGATCCAAGAGATTTGTTTCTCCCTCTCGCTTCCATTCACCCTCTTGTTTGCATATCCCTGTTTGTGCCTGTTGTGGTGCATAAGTGAATAAGTGAAGTGCAGGCTTTTAGAACCTCTCATGCAAACTCATTTTTAAAGTGCTGTTGCATCCTGCCAGAATGCAAGGGACTTTAAATGACTGACTATAAATTAGTAGATTATTGTTGCTTTTATTGCAGCCTGAAAACCAGTGTCGGAGTCACTCTACCGGTGTTTCTTTGTTCTGATGGCAGACATGAAGTGTTTCATATGCAGAGGGAGCTGCTGAAAGAGAGGACAAGATGTCGAGCTCTAGAGGATGAGCTTGGCAATCCCTTGAATGTCCACCGCTGGAGAAAACTAGAGGTATGAACTTACATTGGCTTGTTACTGAAACAGTTGTAGAAATAATACAGTCTTCCAAAACAGTTTGAGTTTGCTTCTCTTTCTTTTTAGGCGAGTGATCCAAGTAGCTTTGAACTGATTCAGAAGATTCATTCTCTTCAGCGGAGGCTGATAGCTAAGACTCAGGAGGTTGTGGAGAAGGAGCTTCTGCTACAGGAAAGAATATTCTCTAGTTGGTGCTAATCATGGAATAATCCTTGTGCCCCTTCTGTCTCGCCAGTCGTTGTCTCACCACAGATTCATACCATTAGTTGAAGATGAAATGTCAGACTGTGGATAGAAAATAGAGAAATAAAAACTATATACACTAATGTTCAAACATTTGTGGTCAAAAGGTATGTATTTATTTATTTATTTTTGCATTTATGTTTATCAAAAGTGACAGTAAAGACAATTATAATATACAAGGCTGCAAATAAATACTGTTCTTTAATTCATAAAAGAATACAAAAAAACATTGTTTCCACAATACATATTAAGCAGCACAACGGTTTTCAACTTTGATAATAATAATAATAAATGTTTCTTCAGCACCAAATCTGCATATTAGATGAAAACTGTGAAGACTGAAATAATGGGTGCTGAAAATTCAGCTTTGACATCACAGATGTAAATTAAAATAGTAGACAATTTAAATGTATTATTATTATTTAAGTTTATTTAATATATGATAATATTTCACTAACATTGCTGTTTTTACTTTTTTCTTGATTTTGTAAAGAAATCTTAGCGATAACTACAGTCATTATAGAAAAGGATCACCCTCTTTAGAATAATAACATTTTGTTGCTTTGCAGCCTGAAATGAAGATGGACACAGTTTGTGTTTTATCCAGCCGTATTTACTGCATTTACAGTGCAACTTATAACATCAAAGTGAAAGGTACAACACCAACATGTTAGAAAAAAATATAGAAAAAATTAAAAATTAGTCATTGTAATTAGTCATTTTCGCTGGAGTCCATTTTTAAAGTACTGCAAGCTAAGAGAGAGACATATTTGAATGTATGTGAGAGTCATTATCTCCCTGCCATTCAATTCAATATTACACAACAAGCCAAGTCTGTCATTTACACGTTTAGCCATACATTACTTGCATTGTAGTCTAGCACTACCATGAACCACAGTCATTTTCCTCTCTTTGTCCTTGTGTATGTTCTAGTATTCAAAGGGCCCTCCATAAACTGTAATGAAGTGATCTGTGCTGTTCATTGCTCAGACTAGAAGCAAATGTGATTTCACAGATGTAGCAGGTGCTCAAGTAGCTTCTTGAGGGAGCAACATTTGTTTACATAAATGCACTTGGAATCTCTGATTAGTTTATGAATAGAGAGAGGTGCTGCTGGTGCGACTAGGGTTACTTTTTATGCTTTCTTGGTTCTGTAGTTGAGATTTTTAATTGGGTTTGTTTGTTTGAAGACTATAATGCTGGCACCAAAGCAACTAATCAGAAACCTTAAGTTGAAAAAGTTCACAGTTTTTCTGAAAGAGACAGACAAAATGTTCTAAGTGAAGTTGTCCACTTTACTTTCACCATTATGAGATGGGTAGATATGGACTGTAATGTTCAGTTTGATGGTGTTAAGAGTTTTTTCTCACTTCAGCTCTTGAGCTTGAGATGCAGTGGAAATGAATAAATGGGCTTTCAAAATGCCATTTACATCAGACAGACAGCCAGTTTAAAAAGGTTCTTTAATTGGGTTTGTTTGTTTGAAGACTATAATGCTGGCACCAAAGCAACTAATCAGAAACCTTATAGAACTGAGTGGGGAAAAAATAAGTTGAAAAAGTTCACAGTTTTTCTGAAAGAGACAGACAAAATGTTCTAAGTGAAGTTGTCCACTTTACTTTCACCATTATGAGATGGGTAGATATGGACTGTAATGTTCAGTTTGATGGTGTTAAGAGTTTTTTCTCACTTCAGCTCTTAAGCTTGAGATGCAGTGGAAATGAATAAATGGGCTTTCAAAATGCCATTTACATCAGACAGACAGCCAGTTTAAAAAGGTTAATTTCACTGCCTGGATCAAATTTAGCTTAAAGGGGTCATATGATTAAAATTTTTCCTTTCTCATTGGAGTGTTACAAGCTCTTTGTGCATTAAGAAGATCTGTAAAGTTGCAAAGACTAAAGTCTCAAATCCAAAGAGACATTCTTTATGAAAGTTAAGAGTCAACCACGTCTACCTAAAACGGTTCCTTCTAACACGCCCCCACATGTCTATGTCATGATGTGGGAAGATTTGCATAATGCCGCCCAAATGTTCACGCAAAGAAAACTCTCGCTGTAGTATTGTTGCTGCCGCCATGTCGAGACGCTGGGTGTTTCGTTGTGAAAGCGAAACTACTTTGTTTAGCCTTCCAAAAGAGGACGATATCCGCTTCGTCATGCCTAGAGCTGATCCGTGCTGGTCGCTGAGGAAATACATCAACTTTGCGCTCTGGATCGCCGGATCGGCTTTCACCGTGGACGAAGCGGAGTCCAGCCCGGGGTCGTCACATGTGGTTGCCGCAAGCCCGCCAGCCGCTCCTTCATCGAATCTGCCAGCCGTGCCGTTCTCAAGCTCACTCTAGCAGCCGGCCTCCGCTCACTCTAGCCTGCCGTGTGTGACGCTATGTGTTTCATTGTGAAAGTGAAACAACTTTGTTTGGCCTTCCAAAAGAGGACACAACTAGAAATCAGTGGTTAAGTTGTATTTACAACACTGTTCCGGAACAGTTTAACCCAAATATCCAGATGTGTGCAGCACATTTTATGGAGGACTGTTTCCTAGGAGACTAGACTACAATGCCGGCAAAGTATGTTTTTCATATTTAAATTATTTGCCACTGATGATTCAAACGCGAGTTTTGAGCAGTGTAGAGTAGTGCTTGTTTTTTTGTCATTTCTCCGATCACAAATGCAGATATGGTTTTATGTTTACACGGCACGATGCAATGCAACATGTACAAAGACAGTATAAGTCATTATAATGGATGCAACAAATGCCTCGTTTATAATGGGTTTTAATGTTTTTGTCTCTTCGCTCTGGCCGGGACACGGCATCACACTATGGAAAGGGGCATAACATTTCCATCACACGCTTGAGGTATTCAGCCAATCACAATGCACTGGATAGCTGGCCAATCAGAGCACACCTCGCTTTTCAGACCGATGAGCTTTGTAAAAATCGATGCGTTTCAGAAAGGCGGGGCATGGAGGAGAAACAATAACGTACAGTATGTGGAAAATAATGTGTTTTTTTAACCTTAAACTGCATAAACACATTTCATTACACCAAATACACAAAATAATGTTCTTTTTAGCAACATCATATGACCCCTTTAACAGACTGGATCTCAATCTTGGGACATGAGCTGTTTTCAAGTATCAGATCATATCAAATCACGTGTTTAATTTCTTTCAGGTCATCACTAGATTCACTTTTTCTTCCTAAACTCAATTCAGATCACACTATTGATATTTACAGAAGCTGTAGTTGTCACGACTCAGCTACTGCGAGGAGCGTGGGGCAAAGAGAATGCGGAGACGCAGGATAATTCACAATAAGCACAGTCTTTAATCCTTCCTACACGGGGTACACAGGGCAGACAGGAACACGCATAGCACAAGACGTTCATATTCAATACCGGACAAAGACAGACTGCACAGACTGGAACTTAAATGCATAGGGTAATTGACAAGACACACCTGGGAGCAATGAACAATCAAACACACGGGAAAACTAGGTCACGGGGAGCGCATGGGGAGGGAAGACACAACAAAACAGGTCCATAACCCTGACATATTGCCCCCCTCCGAGAAGGTGCATCCTCGCGCCGTAGAAAGAGAGGGAGGGATGGGTGAGAACTTGGGATGGAGCCTGTCGGAGCTGGAGGGACGAAGGGACAAGGTGCAGCCGGAGGAGTGGAGTCCCCAGGCGCAGGATGGTCGACGCCAGACCAAGGCAGAACCTGAGGGGCGAGGGAGCTCGGCGGAGCTAATGGACTGCCGGGCCATGGCGGAGAAGAGGGAGCTAGGAGCCATGGTGGAGACGACGGGTCTACGGGCCGAGGCGGAGTCCAGGGTTTATAGGCTGGAGGCGGAGTCAAGGGATACCCCAGCCATGGCGACGCTGGAGGAGCGGAGCTTGCACCTTGCTGATAGTGGGCTGAGGGCGAGCAGAGGGGCTGCAGACGACAGTGGAGGAGGAAGCAGGAGCAGGTGGGAGGGCAGGCATTTGTGAGCCTCCGGGCTTTCAGGACTGAACTCAGGAACGGGAGCCCTCCCTGGGCTGGACATGGAAACAGGAGACTTCACTGGGTGGGACGTGGGAACAGGAGTGATAGAGGGCTCCGCAGCAGGAGGGAGGAAAGGGGCCAGATCAGCATCCCAGTCGATGAGGTCCCCTTCTATAACCTCTCCCTTGCAGTCCAGCAGTCTCAGATTCATTATCAGCTCACCCTCAGCCACAGTGCAGGGGGTAGAGCTCCTCTCCGCTCTCTCACTGTCCGTGGCATTCTCCCTCATGGTGGGCTCGGTTGCCGGCTCTCGCACCTTGACTGACATCACTTGCAGCTCCGGCGCGATCAGTTGCACTGTCGCTCCATGCGGCAATGGCTTGTCGGCCGTGGTGAGCTCAGGCTCTCCATCAGCGGTGGGCTCGGGCTGATGCTCCATGCAGCGGGGAGATGGTGGGCTGGGCTCTGGGTCAAGAGTGGAACTGGCGAGATCCTCCTCGGAACAGACGGATAACGGGGATCCGTTTCTCACCAGTATCCACTCTGCAAAGGCGGCGAAATCCGCTCGAGGACTATCTTAGGACTACAGCAGCTCTGCACGTGGGGGTTCAGCCTGGCATCATAGAATGCGCAGAGTGCGTCGTCTGGGTAGCTGGTGAGAGGGGCGAGGGCAAGAAACAGTCTGGTATGGTCCTTGAGCACAAAAACTGTTGCACTCGAATAAAAAACATGCAATAAACTGTTTGTTGGTGGAGTCTTCTGTCACGGTTGCTCTACTACAACGAGGAGCGAGGAACGAGGAGTCATAGGAGAATTCACAGGAACACAGTCTTTAATAATCCACAGGAACACGGAACACATACACACAGCAACGGGGAACGACGATTAAGACTCGGACCAGGAAACTAGCAGACTACACTTTAAAAATCGAATGTAGTTCTTAATTAATTTGAGAACTGAGAAAGACCATTCCATTAATAGGCGCGGCGACGTGGCCACATAATAACCACTTCGGGAGTGCATTATTTCTCTAATAATTTTAACGGCCTGGAGTTACAATCACACATCAAGACATTGTTCAGATGATTTGTTTCAAGACATTTGACATGTTTACGTCCTGAAATCTCGTGTGTTGAACTAAATTTTTACGCACCTCATCCCAAACCTTCCTTTGCAAATTCCAAAACGTAATTTTAGAGCTAATAACGGAGGCTTGAGCCATTGATATGCAGGCTAATGCAGTTTTTAGAGAGAGAGAGATATTAAGCGTGTGTGAATACCTGCGTCTGTGCATCTCTCAGCAGTGTTCAGCAGCAGCGTCTACTAATAGAGAATCTTTAATTTAATCTGCTTCAAGAACCTCGCTACTGAGAAATGTCATGTAGCTTTTCAGCTGCAAAACTATTTTATTGATAAATTCGTGGGGCAGCGCTGACAAGAAGTTTCTGTTCGCGTCTCCGTTTGTGTGCGCGAGTGCGTGTCTGCACTGTGTGTGCGTTTGTGAGAGAGACTGGGAGAAAGAAAGCGTGATTTCCATAGCCTACATAAAAAAGCTGGAAGACATGGAAATAGTTTGTCATTTTTGACCCTATTGTTTGTTATATTTATTTGCTCAATGTCTTCTTTGGTTTTAGTTCTTTTACTGTTGTAGATAGCCCATAGTATAACAAAATATTATAGATCTCTTCACTGTGTTTGGGCCCCCCTGGACGAGCGAACATAGGCACGTGCCTAGAATGCCTATGCGTAAATCCGGCTCTGGCTGTACCAGAGACATGCAGTGTTTCATTTCATAAAGTAAAGATATTTACACAATAAGATTAATGTCTTTGCCCGTTGCATTGTTGCACACTGTTTTTTTTCCCCTCCCAGCATTTTGCAAATTTTCTTTTAGTTAAATGTCTCTCAAATTAGTATTTTTCTGGTAATATAATTTGGTATCACTTTATTTTACAGTCCTGTTCCCCATGTACATTTTATGTACATAACTTATTATAGCAATTACAATAACTGGGTAATAACTAGGTACTAACCCTGAACCTACCCCTAAATCTAACTTTAACCCATGTAGTTACCTTACACTACCAGTACTTTCTTGGTTAAGTACACTGTAAGTACACGTATTGTAAAATAAAGTGTAACCTTTAATTTTATAATGAGGAAAAAAAATATTGTATTAAGTTAGAAAAATGCCAAATACACTTTTTTTTCCCCGAGACACAAAGACACCTTGTCTTACGCATTTATTTGATCAAACATACAGTAAAAACAGTAAGATTGTGAAATATTATTACAATTTAAACTCTTTTTTTGTAATTACAATTTAAAACATTTTTAAATACATGAAACCACAATTTATTCCTATGAATAATGCAAAGCTGAATTTTCATCATCATTATTCCAGTCTTCAGTGTCATATGATACTTCAGAAATCATTCTGACATGCAAATTTGCCACTCAAGATTTTGTATTATTATTATTAATGCTGAAATTTTTTTGTGGACATTGTGGTATATTTTTTCATGATTCCTTGATGAATAGAAAATTTAAATAGGCATCTTTTGTAACATTATAAATGTCTTTACTGTCACTTTTGATCAATTGAATTCATCCTTGCTGCATAAAATAATTACGTAAAAAAAATCTACCCTCAAACTTCTGAACGATAGTGCACATGAAATAAAAGTATTTAAAATATTCTGTTAAAGACTCTGTGCTTCTGTATGTTTGGAAATATTTGTCATTTTAATATTATTTTTGCAATTCTGTTTGATGCAGCTATGAACTTCTTTTAGAATGCATAAATTAATCAGCATTATACAATTTCTCACAACTTCAGTTCCAATCTAAAAATCAATAAATATGTGCTGGTTGCTGAGGGAATACATCAACTTCGCGCTGTGGATCGCCGGATAGGCAGCCTTTCCTCTATGAACTTCTTTTAGAATGCATAAATTAATCAGCATTATACAATTTCTCACAACTTCAGTTCCAATCTAAAAATCAATAAGTATGCCAATGGACTCCAGATATGAACTCATTGTGTGATTATGAAGTCGCTCAGCTCAGCTCTATGTATCAGCTCAAGCGCTGTGTGAGTCTTGGGCTGCCTTTGATGCTTTTTAAAACAGCCCCACCACAGCTACTAGACAGCAGGGAATTGTTGTATTGTTTTGTAGCTGTTTGCAGTGAAAATTGTAAACAATATCACACCGTCTAGGACACAACAGCAAAAAGCCATTGCTGTCAAGACAATGCGTATTTCTGTAGACGGTGGACACTTGTGATTCAGAAACGATGCGAGACAGGCTCCATTTTTAATATAATACCCATTATAGATCTTGAAGTATTCACAATGTAGCACTTTATGGTAAACAAAGAGCAGGTGCTGTTTTTCACTCAGATACAGACTCTAATTGTTGCATTATTTGTGTTGAGGCAGTGCGATAATAAAAGAGGCATGGAACATTTCATGCCAGTTAATATTCGTGCAGGCAAAACTGGACAGGCGATTAGCGGTTAACAATTTATTCATGCATGGCGGCCGCAAGATATGGCCTAGTGACTGATCGTATTACAAACTGCGGTATGACAGGAAGGTCTGTTTTACCTGCAACAAACAGCAGAGTTTATTATGCCCTACAGCTAATGTAATAACACTATATACAACATATCACAGATGAGTCGTTTCCAAGCTGAAGTTTTCATTTGGGTAAAACAGAAAGGAAGGCAATATTGTATTGCAGGAGATCCAGCACTCAGAGAAAGTTTGTGACCTCTTATTTCCAAAGCTCATGGGTGAGCACTTCCTTCAATGCTGCTGTCTTTCAAACGCTATACTACAGCCCCTAACTCTCTCGCTGCTTACACACACACAAACCAGTTTCTGAATCATGTGATTTTGTTTTTAGAGTCAGGGACAGCTGACCTAGAGGTGTAATAAGTACAGAGAAATTGCATATACTGTATGGGCAGTGTCTACATTTTATTTAATTAGGTTGAAGTACACTAAAGTTCAACAGTTTGGGGTCAGTGATATATATTTTTTAAGAAACTACTTTTGTTTGGCAAGGATGCACTGATCAAAAGTCAAAGGTGGCAGTATTCTGTAAATTTTGTACTTTTGAATGGTCTATTCATCAAAGAATCCTGACTTCAAAAAAAAATAAAAATAATGAGCAGCACAACTGTTTTAAACTTTGATAATAATATAAAATGATACTTGAGCAGCAAATCAGCTATTAGAATGATTTCTGAATGATCATGTGACACTGATGACTGGTGTAATGATGCAAAAAAATGCAGCTTTGCAACAAGTGAATAAATTACATTTTAAAATAATACATTATAAAAATAATAATTTTTCTTTATTAATCCTTTTTTTTCTTCTTCTTTTTTAAATAATTACGTTTTGCATTGTAATGTATTTTAATGGATACATCAAATTAGCACAGGGACATGATTTGATTTGCTTGTTAGCTCTTTAAAATGGACAAAAAAAAATATTTTTATAAGCTTAAGATTTAAAGGAATAATCAGGGTGAAATACAACTTAAAGATTTATTGATATTATAGTATGTGGCCTGCACTGGATTGCCATAGAAATAATGTTGACTTAATCAGTTCTCTTTTTTAAAGTTGATTTTAGTTAAGTTAATTTCTTTAAAGCCAGCTTTACAATTTAAGATATCTATAGCATTCATTGATATTTTTTTTCTGTTTGTGCTGTTTTTGACCCACCAATTGAGACCCACTGCTTGAAATCACAAAGACTTGCCTCCACTCATTTATGATGAGCACCAACAGCAAAATAATGTCATTGTGATTGTCAAAATCTTCTATAGCTGTCAAGGGATGATGTCTCCGTCGTAAGACAGGTCAGAAGCCGGTAGACGTACAATTGTCATCCGAATTCTTTGGCAGAGAAAACTGTTGCGGGGGTGTGAAAATTGAGCGTGTTCTCGTCACTGCCAGTCACAGCATGTCTTCTTCATCTCTGAATGGAGTGACACACAGAACATCTGTTTGCTTTTAAATCGCACTTATCTACCAATCGTGCTGAACAGGGACAGCAGAGCTACTCTAGTTACTTTAAGTGTTCTTCGTGTCACATAGGCTTCTATGATTATTCAGTCAGACATAGAGGAAATGAAGTCAAGATGAGGCTAAGCGACGTGACTTCCTGTTTGTTCCTCTTTTTTTTTTTGTAAGTAAAGTGTAAAAATGCTTACGTAAGAGGATGACTTGTAGGCATGCTGTTTAATATGAGTTTGTGGGAGAGAGATGGAAATGCAGTGAAAGAGAAAGAAAGTGAGTGAGAATATGGAAAGATAAGGATTTGAAGGGCCCCTGGTGCGGTCATTTGATAAAAGCCAGATATTCTTTGTCATTTCCCCCGGGAGGATGGATTATTATCACAGTATTGTATTTATGGATGGAGTGTTTCTATTCAGTAGGCAAAAGGGATTTTTAACTATTATGGAAGAAGGTATATTTGCCAGTGTTTCGTAGTAGATCATTTGATCTATATGTTTTTACCGAGGCCTGTATGAAGACTGCATTTACTTCTTCAAAAACACAGTAAAATAGCAATATTGTGAAATATTAATTTAATTTAAAATAAAGAGATTCTGTTTTAATATATTTTTTAAATATAATTTATTCCTGTGATAAGCAGGCTGAATTTTTTTGCAGCCATTACTCCAGTCTACGGTGTCACATGATCCTTTATCAATTATTTTAATATGCTGTTTATTGTGATTATTCTAAGTAGTACTCAAGAAACATTACTTCTTATTGTTAATTTTGAAAATGGTTGTTCTGCTATGTATTTTTGTGGTGATACACAATACATTTTTTCAGGATTATTTAATAAATAGGAAGTTCAAATGAAAAGCATAGAAATCTTCTGTAACATTGTAAATGTCTTTACTGATGCTTTCAATCAATTTCATGCATCCTTTCTGAAGTGTACATTTTATAAATAAATAAACAAACAAACAAACTTGCTCTCCCCAAACCTTTGATTGTTAGTGTATCTTCTTTCGAAATAAACGATTAATCCATTTTAAGAAAGCATGCATGTTTTTATGCGCATTTGGGGAATTTTCTCCAACATTTTTAAGCAATATTCAAAAAAATATGCACAAAAACATAACGATGTTTTCTCCTGAAAAACTGATACTAGTAATTGAACATGTGTCCCTTCTAGAGTTTCAGAAGAAATCCCAACAATGTCACACACTGCACTCGGATTTGCCCAGATAGGAAGGTCTGTGATCAACAACAGTCAAGAGAAAAGTAATTCGATAGAGCTTAACTTGTATTGAACCTCCATTTAAGATCTGTATTCAAGAGGCACCACAAAAGACTAACCAATAAAACATCTCCTCTGAGAAATGAAGCCCCAAAATATTTGTCATGCATGTTGACAGTGTCTTGGTGTGATATTCATAATAAATATAGTAAGACAAAAAGCATGGGTCTGAGATAAACAGACAAGTTGCTGTGTCTCCGTCGAGGACGCGTGTAACTGCATTAGCATTATCAAAGCTCAGTCCACGTAGGGCCGTGAAAATGTTTTCGGATGCTGAAGTGATGCATTCTTTGATAAAGTGCCATGAGTGCAGATGTTTAAGACAGACACAGTTGGTGAAAGGTGAAGTCTGAGACTGGTTTGATCTCGGCCTTGTTGTGATCCTATAGAAGTCGGTGTATTAAAGTCCAGATGCCTCTCAGTCATAAATCATTCATTCGCTAACTCGCTCTCTATCACACTCACTTCACCATTGATGAAATTATGAAGAGACGGCCACCGTGGCTGTGAAGAAACGCTGAAAAGAAAAAGGACAGAAAATATCTTGAAAAAAATAAATACTGGGAGATTCAGAGGAAAAATGTGTTAAGCTTCCAGCTTTGCAATAAATCTATAATGTGTGTGTGTGGGATACGTGCTGTGTGCAGTAATGCGTTTGAGACAAAGAACTGTTTTGTGGTTGTTGAGGCCATGAGTGTGTCTTCATTTTGAATGCTGGTCCTTTTGATCATGAACGATCTTCTTTCAGTCGTCCTAAACCCCCTGAATTCGTGATTTCTCCTGTGGCACATTATTTATATTCCTTTGAAAATTCAGAGCCTTTATATTAGTGATCCTTTTAGATTCCAGACAGTCTGCATTTATTAGCATTGATGAGTTTAAACTGGTCAGTACTCATTGATGATCCATATATATGTATGTGTGAGTGTGCCATTACATGGTCAGTGCTGCGATGGAGTGTTAGTTATCCATCTCTCTTTCCTCCACACACTTGGATAATTAACACTTGCTTACTAAATGAATTAGCTGTCAATCCCCTGAATCCAGCTGTAGCTTTTTTCCTGTGATGTGACACTGAAAAATAGCATCATTGCTTTTGATCGTATAATGGTAAAAGAGATTTCACGCCCTGAACTAACAAATATCTCCTTTGAAGTCTATTCAAGAGAAAAAGATTGACACATTTTTAACATATCGGAGTGGAGTTTGTAGAGTTAGTTATGTTCCTCAATTCCATTCGAAGATATTTAGAATAACAGCACTGGGATTTTTCACTGTTTGTATAAAGTAAAATATCAATACTGAAAATGTTATATGTTAAGGACTATTTGTTTAAATTAAATTAAATTACATTCACATTTTTATTTGTTTAAATTAAATTAAATAAAAAATAAATTAAATGTGTTGCTTTATGATACTTCATGTTTAACATTACATTACATTTAATTAAATTAAAATTAAATTGATTTACAGTACTTCATGTTTAAATTAAATTAAATAAAAAAATACATTAAAATTGTATTAAAAATGTAATTGTAAATTCAATTAAATTATTAAATTAAATTAAATTTGGTGCTGCATGTTTAAAATTAATTTGATTTTGTTTTACTTTGTGTTACAGGAGAAAGAGAGACTTTACCTTGAGCTAAAACACATCCTTGCTCGGCAGCCTGGTCCAGAAGCAGCGGAAAAACTACAGGTTTATCAGCGAACACTCCGAGAAAAGACTAAACAACTGAAGGTCCTCTAGAAAACTTCTCTTCTCTTCTCTTCTCTTCTCTTCTCTTCTCTTCTCTTCTCTTCTCTTCTCTTCTCTTCTCTTCTCTTCTCTTCTCTTCTCTTCTCTTCTCTTCTCTTCTCTTCTCTTCTCTTCTCTTCTCTTCTCTTCTCTTCTCTTCTCTTCTCTTCTCTTCTCTTCTCTTCTCTTCTCTTCTCTTCTCTTCTCTTCTCTTCTCTTCTCTTCTCTTCTCTTCTCTTCTCTTCTCTTCTCTTCTCTTCTCTTCTCTTCTCTTCTCTTCTCTTCTCTTCTCTTCTCTTCTCTTCTCTTCTCTTCTCTTCTCTTCTCTTCTCTTCTCTT
>NW_015505230.1:41144-54901 GCF_001515645.1 Sinocyclocheilus grahami
CGTTTAGCCCCGCCCACAGATTCTACAGCACTGCCTGTTTAGCCCCGCCCACAGATTCTACAGCACTGCCTGTTAAGCCCCGCCCATCGATTCTACAGCATTGCCTGTTAAGCCCCGCCCATTGATTCACACACGTAGCGTAAATAACGAAGGAGGCAACTGCAGGTCTACTCGGAAACCAAACGATAAAAAAAGCTCTGAAGGCATGCTGTGGAAAAACAGTCTTTATATTGCTTTCCTTCTGATCCTGACCCAGTCCATTACAGGTGCCGGGCGGTATGATTAAAAGTTTATATCATTGTATTTTTCAAAATTATACCGGTTTCACTGTATATGATGGTATTTATTTTTCTATGTATGACCGGGTGTTAACCACATTTTCTACTGATTGAGAGAGGAAAAACTGCAGTAGATTGACTTAGAATGCCCTTTTTTACTGTCATGAGTGAATAGTGGAAAAATTCCACACTAAATAGTGACTAAACAGGACCCATTAATACATGTTAATCAGGAGTCACTCTCATTCATAATCGCAACATAGTCCGATAAAATCAACATGCATACCATTTTTTTTACGCACCTCATCCCAAACCTTCCTTTGCAAATTCCAAAACGTAATTTTAGAGCTAATAACGGAGGCTTGAGCCATTGATATGCAGGCTAATGCAGTTTTTAGAGAGAGAGAGATATTAAGCGTGTGTGAATACCTGCGTCTGTGCATCTCTCAGCAGTGTTCAGCAGCAGCGTCTACTAATAGAGAATCTTTAATTTAATCTGCTTCAAGAACCTCGCTACTGAGAAATGTCATGTAGCTTTTCAGCTGCAAAACTATTTTATTGATAAATTCGTGGGGCAGCGCTGACAAGAAGTTTCTGTTCGCGTCTCCGTTTGTGTGCGCGAGTGCGTGTCTGCACTGTGTGTGCGTTTGTGAGAGAGACTGGGAGAAAGAAAGCGTGATTTCCATAGCCTACATAAAAAAGCTGGAAGACATGGAAATAGTTTGTCATTTTTGACCCTATTGTTTGTTATATTTATTTGCTCAATGTCTTCTTTGGTTTTAGTTCTTTTACTGTTGTAGATAGCCCATAGTATAACAAAATATTATAGATCTCTTCACTGTGTTTGGGCCCCCCTGGACGAGCGAACATAGGCACGTGCCTAGAATGCCTATGCGTAAATCCGGCTCTGGCTGTACCAGAGACATGCAGTGTTTCATTTCATAAAGTAAAGATATTTACACAATAAGATTAATGTCTTTGCCCGTTGCATTGTTGCACACTGTTTTTTTTCCCCTCCCAGCATTTTGCAAATTTTCTTTTAGTTAAATGTCTCTCAAATTAGTATTTTTCTGGTAATATAATTTGGTATCACTTTATTTTACAGTCCTGTTCCCCATGTACATTTTATGTACATAACGTATTATAGCAATTACAATAACTGGGTAATAACTAGGTACTAACCCTGAACCTACCCCTAAATCTAACTTTAACCCATGTAGTTACCTTACACTACCAGTACTTTCTTGGTTAAGTACACTGTAAGTACACGTATTGTAAAATAAAGTGTAACCTTTAATTTTATAATGAGGAAAAAAAATATTGTATTAAGTTAGAAAAATGCCAAATACACTTTTTTTTCCCCGAGACACAAAGACACCTTGTCTTACGCATTTATTTGATCAAACATACAGTAAAAACAGTAAGATTGTGAAATATTATTACAATTTAAACTCTTTTTTTGTAATTACAATTTAAAACATTTTTAAATACTTGAAACCACAATTTATTCCTATGAATAATGCAAAGCTGAATTTTCATCATCATTATTCCAGTCTTCAGTGTCACATGATACTTCAGAAATCATTCTGACATGCAAATTTGCCACTCAAGATTTTGTATTATTATTATTAATGCTGAAATTTTTTTGTGGACATTGTGGTATATTTTTTCATGATTCCTTGATGAATAGAAAATTTAAATAGGCATCTTTTGTAACATTATAAATGTCTTTACTGTCACTTTTGATCAATTGAATTCATCCTTGCTGCATAAAATAATTACGTAACAAAAATCTACCCTCAAACTTCTGAACGATAGTGCACATGAAATAAAAGTATTTAAAATATTCTGTTAAAGACTCTGTGCTTCTGTATGTTTGGAAATATTTGTCATTTTAATATTATTTTTGCAATTCTGTTTGATGCAGCTATGAACTTCTTTTAGAATGCATAAATTAATCAGCATTATACAATTTCTCACAACTTCAGTTCCAATCTAAAAATCAATAAATATGTGCTGGTTGCTGAGGGAATACATCAACTTCGCGCTGTGGATCGCCGGATAGGCAGCCTTTCCTCTATGAACTTCTTTTAGAATGCATAAATTAATCAGCATTATACAATTTCTCACAACTTCAGTTCCAATCTAAAAATCAATAAGTATGCCAATGGACTCCAGATATGAACTCATTGTGTGATTATGAAGTCGCTCAGCTCAGCTCTATGTATCAGCTCAAGCGCTGTGTGAGTCTTGGGCTGCCTTTGATGCTTTTTAAAACAGCCCCACCACAGCTACTAGACAGCAGGGAATTGTTGTATTGTTTTGTAGCTGTTTGCAGTGAAAATTGTAAACAATATCACACCGTCTAGGACACAACAGCAAAAAGCCATTGCTGTCAAGACAATGCGTATTTCTGTAGACGGTGGACACTTGTGATTCAGAAACGATGCGAGACAGGCTCCATTTTTAATATAATACCCATTATAGATCTTGAAGTATTCACAATGTAGCACTTTATGGTAAACAAAGAGCAGGTGCTGTTTTTCACTCAGATACAGACTCTAATTGTTGCATTATTTGTGTTGAGGCAGTGCGATAATAAAAGAGGCATGGAACATTTCATGCCAGTTAATATTCGTGCAGGCAAAACTGGACAGGCGATTAGCGGTTAACAATTTATTCATGCATGGCGGCCGCAAGATATGGCCTAGTGACTGATCGTATTACAAACTGCGGTATGACAGGAAGGTCTGTTTTACCTGCAACAAACAGCAGAGTTTATTATGCCCTACAGCTAATGTAATAACACTATATACAACATATCACAGATGAGTCGTTTCCAAGCTGAAGTTTTCATTTGGGTAAAACAGAAAGGAAGGCAATATTGTATTGCAGGAGATCCAGCACTCAGAGAAAGTTTGTGACCTCTTATTTCCAAAGCTCATGGGTGAGCACTTCCTTCAATGCTGCTGTCTTTCAAACGCTATACTACAGCCCCTAACTCTCTCGCTGCTTACACACACACAAACCAGTTTCTGAATCATGTGATTTTGTTTTTAGAGTCAGGGACAGCTGACCTAGAGGTGTAATAAGTACAGAGAAATTGCATATACTGTATGGGCAGTGTCTACATTTTATTTAATTAGGTTGAAGTACACTAAAGTTCAACAGTTTGGGGTCAGTGATATATATTTTTTAAGAAACTACTTTTGTTTGGCAAGGATGCACTGATCAAAAGTCAAAGGTGGCAGTATTCTGTAAATTTTGTACTTTTGAATGGTCTATTCATCAAAGAATCCTGACTTCAAAAAAAAAATAATAATGAGCAGCACAACTGTTTTAAACTTTGATAATAATATAAAATGATACTTGAGCAGCAAATCAGCTATTAGAATGATTTCTGAATGATCATGTGACACTGATGACTGGTGTAATGATGCAAAAAAATGCAGCTTTGCAACAAGTGAATAAATTACATTTTAAAATAATACATTATAAAAATAATAATTTTTCTTTATTAATCCTTTTTTTTCTTCTTCTTTTTTAAATAATTACGTTTTGCATTGTAATGTATTTTAATGGATACATCAAATTAGCACAGGGACATGATTTGATTTGCTTGTTAGCTCTTTAAAATGGACAAAAAAAAATATTTTTATAAGCTTAAGATTTAAAGGAATAATCAGGGTGAAATACAACTTAAAGATTTATTGATATTATAGTATGTGGCCTGCACTGGATTGCCATAGAAATAATGTTGACTTAATCAGTTCTCTTTTTTAAAGTTGATTTTAGTTAAGTTAATTTCTTTAAAGCCAGCTTTACAATTTAAGATATCTATAGCATTCATTGATATTTTTTTTCTGTTTGTGCTGTTTTTGACCCACCAATTGAGACCCACTGCTTGAAATCACAAAGACTTGCCTCCACTCATTTATGATGAGCACCAACAGCAAAATAATGTCATTGTGATTGTCAAAATCTTCTATAGCTGTCAAGGGATGATGTCTCCGTCGTAAGACAGGTCAGAAGCCGGTAGACGTACAATTGTCATCCGAATTCTTTGGCAGAGAAAACTGTTGCGGGGGTGTGAAAATTGAGCGTGTTCTCGTCACTGCCAGTCACAGCATGTCTTCTTCATCTCTGAATGGAGTGACACACAGAACATCTGTTTGCTTTTAAATCGCACTTATCTACCAATCGTGCTGAACAGGGACAGCAGAGCTACTCTAGTTACTTTAAGTGTTCTTCGTGTCACATAGGCTTCTATGATTATTCAGTCAGACATAGAGGAAATGAAGTCAAGATGAGGCTAAGCGACGTGACTTCCTGTTTGTTCCTCTTTTTTTTTTTGTAAGTAAAGTGTAAAAATGCTTACGTAAGAGGATGACTTGTAGGCATGCTGTTTAATATGAGTTTGTGGGAGAGAGATGGAAATGCAGTGAAAGAGAAAGAAAGTGAGTGAGAATATGGAAAGATAAGGATTTGAAGGGCCCCTGGTGCGGTCATTTGATAAAAGCCAGATATTCTTTGTCATTTCCCCCGGGAGGATGGATTATTATCACAGTATTGTATTTATGGATGGAGTGTTTCTATTCAGTAGGCAAAAGGGATTTTTAACTATTATGGAAGAAGGTATATTTGCCAGTGTTTCGTAGTAGATCATTTGATCTATATGTTTTTACCGAGGCCTGTATGAAGACTGCATTTACTTCTTCAAAAACACAGTAAAATAGCAATATTGTGAAATATTAATTTAATTTAAAATAAAGAGATTCTGTTTTAATATATTTTTTAAATATAATTTATTCCTGTGATAAGCAGGCTGAATTTTTTTGCAGCCATTACTCCAGTCTACGGTGTCACATGATCCTTTATCAATTATTTTAATATGCTGTTTATTGTGATTATTCTAAGTAGTACTCAAGAAACATTACTTCTTATTGTTAATTTTGAAAATGGTTGTTCTGCTATGTATTTTTGTGGTGATACACAATACATTTTTTCAGGATTATTTAATAAATAGGAAGTTCAAATGAAAAGCATAGAAATCTTCTGTAACATTGTAAATGTCTTTACTGATGCTTTCAATCAATTTCATGCATCCTTTCTGAAGTGTACATTTTATAAATAAATAAACAAACAAACAAACTTGCTCTCCCCAAACCTTTGACTGTTAGTGTATCTTCTTTCGAAATAAACGATTAATCCATTTTAAGAAAGCATGCATGTTTTTATGCACATTTGGGGAATTTTCTCCAACATTTTTAAGCAATATTCAAAAAAATATGCACAAAAACATAACGATGTTTTCTCCTGAAAAACTGATACTAGTAATTGAACATGTGTCCCTTCTAGAGTTTCAGAAGAAATCCCAACAATGTCACACACTGCACTCGGATTTGCCCAGATAGGAAGGTCTGTGATCAACAACAGTCAAGAGAAAAGTAATTCGATAGAGCTTAACTTGTATTGAACCTCCATTTAAGATCTGTATTCAAGAGGCACCACAAAAGACTAACCAATAAAACATCTCCTCTGAGAAATGAAGCCCCAAAATATTTGTCATGCATGTTGACAGTGTCTTGGTGTGATATTCATAATAAATATAGTAAGACAAAAAGCATGGGTCTGAGATAAACAGACAAGTTGCTGTGTCTCCGTCGAGGACGCGTGTAACTGCATTAGCATTATCAAAGCTCAGTCCACGTAGGGCCGTGAAAATGTTTTCGGATGCTGAAGTGATGCATTCTTTGATAAAGTGCCATGAGTGCAGATGTTTAAGACAGACACAGTTGGTGAAAGGTGAAGTCTGAGACTGGTTTGATCTCGGCCTTGTTGTGATCCTATAGAAGTCGGTGTATTAAAGTCCAGATGCCTCTCAGTCATAAATCATTCATTCGCTAACTCGCTCTCTATCACACTCACTTCACCATTGATGAAATTATGAAGAGACGGCCACCGTGGCTGTGAAGAAACGCTGAAAAGAAAAAGGACAGAAAATATCTTGAGAAAAATACTGGGAGCTTCAGAGGAAAAAATGTGTTAAGCTTCCAGCTTTGCAATAAATCTATAATGTGTGTGTGTGGGATACGTGCTGTGTGCAGTAATGCGTTTGAGACAAAGAACTGTTTTGTGGTTGTTGAGGCCATGAGTGTGTCTTCATTTTGAATGCTGGTCCTTTTGATCATGAACGATCTTCTTTCAGTCGTCCTAAACCCCCTGAATTCGTGATTTCTCCTGTGGCACATTATTTATATTCCTTTGAAAATTCAGAGCCTTTATATTAGTGATCCTTTTAGATTCCAGACAGTCTGCATTTATTAGCATTGATGAGTTTAAACTGGTCAGTACTCATTGATGATCCATATATATGTATGTGTGAGTGTGCCATTACATGGTCAGTGCTGCGATGGAGTGTTAGTTATCCATCTCTCTTTCCTCCACACACTTGGATAATTAACACTTGCTTACTAAATGAATTAGCTGTCAATCCCCTGAATCCAGCTGTAGCTTTTTTCCTGTGATGTGACACTGAAAAATAGCATCATTGCTTTTGATCGTATAATGGTAAAAGAGATTTCACGCCCTGAACTAACAAATATCTCCTTTGAAGTCTATTCAAGAGAAAAAGATTGACACATTTTTAACATATCGGAGTGGAGTTTGTAGAGTTAGTTATGTTCCTCAATTCCATTCGAAGATATTTAGAATAACAGCACTGGGATTTTTCACTGTTTGTATAAAGTAAAATATCAATACTGAAAATGTTATATGTTAAGGACTATTTGTTTAAATTAAATTAAATTACATTCACATTTTTATTTGTTTAAATTAAATTAAATAAAAAATAAATTAAATGTGTTGCTTTATGATACTTCATGTTTAACATTACATTACATTTAATTAAATTAAAATTAAATTGATTTACAGTACTTCATGTTTAAATTAAATTAAATAAAAAAATACATTAAAATTGTATTAAAAATGTAATTGTAAATTCAATTAAATTATTAAATTAAATTAAATTTGGTGCTGCATGTTTAAAATTAATTTGATTTTGTTTTACTTTGTGTTACAGGAGAAAGAGAGACTTTACCTTGAGCTAAAACACATCCTTGCTCGGCAGCCTGGTCCAGAAGCAGCGGAAAAACTACAGGTTTATCAGCGAACACTCCGAGAAAAGACTAAACAACTGAAGGTCCTCTAGAAAACTTCTCTTCTCTTCTCTTCTCTTCTCTTCTCTTCTCTTCTCTTCTCTTCTCTTCTCTTCAACTGAAGGTCCTCTAGAAAACTTCTCTTCTCTTCTCTTCTCTTCTCTTCTCTTCTCTTCTCTTCTCTTCTCTTCTCTTCTCTTCTCTTCTCTTAAATAAAGTAGTATAATAATAAAAAAAAGTAGTATTGCCAAATAAATAATTTATTATTAAATAATTAATATATTAAGTAACATTTTTAATTAAATTATTTAGCACAATAATTTCTTTTTTCTTTCTGAGATATGTCAGCGGGATCACTGAAGGCTTTTTCTCACATCAATCATTCCTCCTCTCACTCCTCTCCCATCATCCTCATCTCCTTATTCCCCCTCTCACCATGAATAATTACAAAATGAATAATTAGTTATTTCACCACTTAATTAAGAGTTCAGGTCCATCTGGAGATAGCGACCACTAATGTAATTTTTAATGAGTCCGTTCGGTTTAAGCTGCCTCGTCCTGTACCTATTAAATAGGCAAGAGACAGAGATGAGAGCAGTTAAAAAGTTATGAGTCTCTTCTGAGCCTTAGGTGACCTTATAATATCCATATGGCATTGATATAGGTTGATCTTAAAGCTGCGTTTTGGTCAGGTTTTTGCCATGTAACAGCTAACATTAGGATGCAGGAAACTGGCCCTGGATCTGAAAACCAGGCAAACCGTCCTCTGCAGTCAGGATAGTAGAAAATGCTCCGTTACAAATGCTCTGTTACATCCATTTTTGTAAAGAATGGACGTAACAGACTTTAAAGACTCAAAACTCCTTAGCTCGGCACAAATTCAGAGCTGATCTATTAGAATATCTGCAGTGTGAAGTATAACACTCTCTGGCGCCCTTGAACTTAAAAATAATGGCCCGAAGGTAGGCATAGGGGGGTTTGGCTTTCTGATAATTTATTGCCAAGCTTAAAATGAGTTACGCACCGCAGGCATCACTGGCAAAGCTTTAAATAAACAAAGCTCAGCGTAATTAACATTAGAACAGAAGCCTTACTAATGAACCAAACAGAAAAGTCATCCCATTCTTTGTTTTGATTGAAGCATGTCCTCCCGCTCCAGCCCCCTTTAGGAAATTAACATTAATGAACACCGGTCTTTTGACTCTCCATGCTTGTTTGGAAGATGTTTCCAGAGTTTTGTCTTTGTAAAATACCCAGTAGTCTGAATAATATTATACGCTGTATGAAAAGCTCATAGCAGATTAAGTATTTTGTTCATTTAAAAATGTTATGTGCCAAAAGTGCAGTTTTTGTTTAAAAGTTGATTAAACAATGCAAATTTCAGCCCAATTCATCACCTGAATTTGAACATGTTTCAGTTGTTGCTGATTCCCCTGGAATAAAAAAATAAATAATAATAAATACGCAAGTAAATAAATAAATAAATACATACGTAAGTAAATCAATAAATATACAATTATAATTATAATAATTTGTGGCAGACTTGGAATTGATTTATTTTTAAAGTTATTATTATTATTATTATTAGTTTAAATTATTATTATTTTTTAATATTTTTATTCAGTTTTGTGAATGGAAGAAAAAAAACTTTCAATGTACAGACACATTTGGAATATCTGTGCAATAACCTTGCCAAATTGTAAAATAAATCCCAATGTTCAATAAATAATCAAATAAAAAAATGCTAATAAAATCAATAAAATTCCAAAAATAATTAATATTGTTAATAACTAAACAATTAGTCTGCCAAATAATACTGATTTGGAACTGGTTTATTAAAGTTTTCTTTTAATTTAATACAAATATTTTATTTGGAATTGAATTGTTGAAGTTTTAAAATGATCTTATATTTGTATTTTCTAATAATTTGTATTTAATTTTGTAAAAAAACATTTAAAGTAAAACATCTTTCAATGAGCAGAAACATGTTGAATGCCTGTCGTGTGCAATACCCTTTGCAAATCATCCAATCCAAAACCAGCTCTGCAGCACAGCACATCCAAGATTTCTTCATTTATTACTTCCTATCTACTTCCATCCTCTCTCACTTTCTGTCCATCTTCCTCCTTCTCTTTAGCATTTCTCTTCTCTCTGTTCTTTTGATTACTGAGCTCTGGGCTCTTGGGTCACCTGCACTATGTGGGTGGTTTCGAGCACATTGGATGAATGACAGTTAGAGCTTGACTGATATGTGCAAAGATTGACGGAGATCAATGAGATGCCGCAGAGGAAATCAGTCCATTCCTTGCTCAGAGGGAGGGATGAGGTGACCGTGTTAAGCCAAACACATCCTCAGTGATAGATCACAACTGTACAACTAGGACCCATTTATAGCAAAGAGGCGCCTACTGAAGGGCGAGCGCAGCTTTAGGAAACATTGCAAAGTAATTGACAAATGGGCTCTTTGATGCTTTGCAATATTTAGATGGTTGGAAGCACCAAAGCAGTGCATATAAAAGGAATAAGCTGCTTGAGGCTGTGAGTTACAGTGTTTTACCGTGATTATCAGGCATTATGTGGAGCACTTAATCATGCTGCAATCACGGTAAGAATGTGTTGCTTTCATAAAATGATACTTTAATTAAAAGCAACATATAATATGTTCAATATATAATACAATGAAAAAGATTCCAATGAAATTAATTAAAAAGTACCAAAAATAATTACTGTTGTTAATCACTAAACAATTAGTCTGCAAAGCAATATAATTAATCTACCTAACTGTAGGCTGTTTCAGCTCTGAATTAAACAAAAAAAAATTGTTCGTTAAAAAAAAATTATTTATTTTTAATTAACCACAATTGCCTACTAATTTTTCAGTGTTTACTCTTTTAAAAAAATCGAATCGACCAGATAGATGTATTTTTTATTATTATTATTAAAATATGCTTAAATACAACAAATGATCATATGTACTGGTCTTTGTGCAGGTGACCCAGTTATGGTTTCCAGGCAAGTTTGATGCAACCAAGTGCATTAATATAGAATTTACATGTAAAGTAACAGGTGTGCACATATCAAATATTTTAATGGTTTCAAGCATAGCTTGTCCAAACAGATTTTGACTGTGCTAACAAAATTTGTCCACCCTTTTCTTTCCTTTCACAGGTCTTAACAGCAGAGCTCAACATGCACGAGTCGCATTCAGAAGACTACAAGTATGAGATCGAACGTTTGGCCCATGAACTCCAAGAAGTCAAGAAAAAATACCTTGCACAAAAACAAAAAGACTAGGAGTACAGGTGAGAAAGAAAGGTTTAAACCCAAAAATGACAATTCTGTCATCATCTACTCACCCTCATGTCCTTCAAAACACTGACACTGACTTTCTTCTCTGGAACACAAAAAGACCATTTTTGAAGACTGTCTGTGAAACACTTCAGTTTACAATAAATGTGGACTGAAGTATTCAAGCTTAAAGAAGGATGCAAAGGCACAATAAAACTATCATAAAAGTAGTCTCAATGGCTCATATTCTTCTGAAGTCATAAAGTCTAAAGCTATAAAGTTGTATAGACCAGGTTTATGACGCTTGTGGTGCTTTTGCATCCAAAGTTTGAAAACATCAGTCACCATTAATGAGGAGTAAATGATGACAGAATTTTCATATTCGGCTAAACTAAGCATTTAAAAACAACCATGTGCCAGTATTTGAGTGTGCATGAGGATTCAGGTGGATGACGTTAATCCCTGATCAGCATATAATATAACATTATACCCACAGTATAAATCAGACCAGCAGAAAGCCCTTATAGTGTTTTCTATGTGTGTGGTGTCTGTCTATCTGTATATTTCATGGTCCTGACAGAAAATTACCTTCAATATTGCCAACAAGCAGACAAGAACGGCACCCTCTGACACGTCCGAAAATGATACCTCAAATAACAGTGAGAAAGGAAAAAGGCATTTGGAGTTGGAGAGAAATCAATGAGCCAGTGAATTGGAAAGATTTCTCTCATTTAGTCTCTGTGTTCTTGGGAGCAAATTGTGACACTGAAAATTATTGTGCAGTAAGAAGGTTATTTCCTTTAACCAGGAAATTAACGTTCTTAGAATTGACAAGACGGTTGACCCTGAGTGGTCAGCTAAATATCTACAGTGGATCTAAAATATGAATAGTTAATTATAACTAGTTATGGTTAATTATTCATATTTTCCATGAGCTGATTTGCTACAGAGTGATGCAAAATAGCTCTCTGTTACTTGCTGATTAGTAGGTCCCTGCCAAGTTCCACTTCTATTGGCCTTCGATCTGATGAAATTATGACTAATCGTGTGGTATTTTGGAAGCATGTATGTTGATTAACCTGGGGAGTCTTATTTGCTAGCGCACTTGCTTGGGAGAAATCCATTCTTATGTAAATGTCCTGTTGAATTGACAATTTATGTAAATGTTTTTATGACAATTTAAACACAAATTAGTTCTGCGGGTGTTTCTTGAATATATTTTTCAAACCATAAATGACAAATAGGCTTTGTTATGGTTGGGGGGTTGGAAGCTTGCACATTTCTTTTTGAGATTTGCTGGTTACAAAATTCAATAAAAGAGCACATGGCTTTCTTCAGTTAGAGGTTGGCACGTCTGAAGCAACAGACACAGATTGCATGGATCTGATTGGCCAGTCTCTGCCGCCTGGTTTAGAAGCACAACTGCTCTACTTCCTGAAACATCACGGAATGTTCCACTGTTTTAACTGGACAGGTTTCAGACTTAGTGGTTGACCAGTAGGAGTCTAAGAAAAATTCCTGGTTGCCTTTGTGTGGTGTCTTAATACGAGTGAAATTAATAACATCCATCATCTCTGCTGATCTACAATTTCATAACTGTATCCCAGAGAATGACTTGATTTCTAATTGAGATATATAGGTGAGTTAATTAATTACTTTTCTCTATCAGTCCTCACAGATTTATTCAGTGTGTTTGATATGTCTATTAATCAAAATAATGAAGTAGAAATACGTTGTCGGACTCTGTTACTTGTTTTGTGTGTGTTTTGCTCCCTTCCTTGCCCTTATTTGGTCCTTCCTGTTCCTGTCCCCATTTAGTTCTATTAGTTCCAGGTGTTCCTTGTTATTAGTTATCCACCTCACCTGTCTGCCCCTCGTTATCTGCCCTATTTGAGTTCTAGCCCGTTCTGTTCTCCCTTGTCCGGAATTGTATATGTCTACCCTTGCTACGTGTGTTTCCGTGGTCCCTGGATGTGATCAAACTCTATATGTTTGAGTTCCACTCCTCGTCAAACATATAGATTATATATATATATATGGAACATATACATGCTTCTCACTAGCGAACCGTGACATACGAATACTACTGTTGAAAAAAAGTTTTGAGTCAGTAAGATTTATTAATGCTTTTGAAAGAAGACTCTTATGCTCACACTGGCTGCATTTTATTTTGATCAAAAACTCCAGTGAAAACAGTAAAATATTATTACAATTTAAAATAACTGATTTCTATTTAAATGTATTTTGAAATCTAATTTATTTCTGTGATGGCAAAGCTTAGTTTTCAGCATTGATTACTTCAGTCTTCGGTGTCACATGATCCTTCTGAAAATCATTGTAATATCCTGATTGGTTGTGTAATTGTTTTTACTGTCAGTTTTGATCAATTTATTGTGTCCGTGCTGAATATTTATTTATTTTTTATTTTTTTTACCACAAACAAACAAATATTTACTAAAAAGTACTTGAGTAGAAACGTTTCTTTTAACGTTTTCTTTCTCCTCACTTCATTTAGTAAAGAAAATGAGCAATAAAAGGAAAAATGAACCTTATTGTTACTGTTACAAGCTGGTTTTCAGCTGGTTTATCTGGTTAGTCAGCTGATCTCCCATTCTGACCAGCCATAAAAACCAGATTGTTGGCCTTCTAAGACCAGCAAACCATCATAGCCTCGGTTAAACCGGTTTTCTTTTTCAGCAGGGCTTGAAAATCAGAAGACACAATCAATGTGAGCTTTAAATGTGTTTTCAGTTATAAAATAAAGCAGATACCTTTTTGGCTTTATAAACGCTGTGAAATGCTGATAAAGTAATGTGGCATGAGATTAGGTTCATATTTCTGGAGTCTCCCGCTATCCTATCCTGGAGAACTGTTTGCATATTTATCAGATATAACGTTCATAAGGTAATGAAATGCGATTACCCTGTCCATTTTGTTGGTGCCATATAGTTAATATAATGTTCTTGTTCTTCTCATAAAAATGTCAAACGATATTTGGTAACACTTTACTTGAAGGGGTGTGCATAAGACTGAC
>NW_015505230.1:55137-56476 GCF_001515645.1 Sinocyclocheilus grahami
ATTATGTAGGTGTCATGTCAGTCTTATGCACACCCCTTCAAGTAACATGTAACCCAATATTTCACTAAGTAGACTATGCTGCAAAAATCCTTTTCTGAACTCATATTTTTGTCTATTTTTTTTTTTTTTTTTTTACATATACAGCTTTAAACTCTTTGTCTAGGCCAACCGCAGACATCACTTCCTCCTGTGCTTTGAATTCTCCTGGCTGCACAATTAAGCATTGCACTTAAGCCTTGCTGATGGGCAGCATATTGATTTCCTTTCCCCCCCTCTGACATCTCGTGAGCTCAGACCAATGGCTTAATTCTACACAAATCCCAGTGTTTTCACACCAAGTAAAACATGTCGTTCATAAGTAATGGAGAAGGTCTTGTTTTCCTCACACCAGCAGAGGGATAGAGGCATTTAGCTGAATGACAAATATTTTTAAGGAGAGCACTAATTGATTCACAGGACATTTGAGATAAAACAGCTACTGTACATACTGTACAGCTCTGTTATGAAAGACTAGTACCTTGATTTGTAACTGAATCTTGGCCAAATTAAACTTTGGTTATGAATTGATTGAATTTAAAGTATAAGCGCTATAGTCACTATATAGTAAAAACAGTATTTGCACTTCACAGTGATTGTGGCTTGAATGTATTTTACTTTTTGTTAGTAGCTGTTAGCCTTTTTAAGGGTAAGCTGATGTAGTTTAACTACTTTAAAGTGGAAATGAAGCAGTCAAGTTAACATCAATTACTAAATGGATGTCCAGTCTATTCAACACTTTTACAAACACGACAAATGTAAACTTTAAAAAGATAAAAATATCCTGCTTTTATAGCAGCGTTGCTACCATCTTGCAGTACTATAACCTGTTGTGTCACAGGGTTGCTTTCTTACCATTCACATTTAATATGAACACAATTTGTGCTTGTTAGACAAGGTGAGGAAATCAAATTTATTTGTACAGAGCCCTAGACATAACTTGCAGGGGAAAAATGAAAGATATTGTGGCCATGAATTTAGAATTCATTCCTACAACTTATTTAGCTATTCCCTCTTTTTTTATTGTGGCCATGTTGTACTAATTAATTTCTTAATTTTAATTTAACGAGGGAATTAATTAATGAAATGTGGCCAAAATGTTTTTCCCTTTGCAAATACAATTATCAGCATAAAAACAGAGGTATGTTCTTGTTTTACTTTAACAGCACCAGTACTCCTCCTGGATACATTTACTTACATCTGACTAGTGACCTAGAAATACAGCAGAATCTATATATCTATATATATATACATATACAATAGATTAATGAGACCAAAGACTGCCCGTTAGATTTACCCAAAA
>NW_015505230.1:57496-58281 GCF_001515645.1 Sinocyclocheilus grahami
CCCCCCCCCCCCCCATACACCTTGGCTTCATGCAAAAGTGTGACCTACTTGTAAACATAAAGACTTGGCAAGCTTGTGCTGTGTCAAGAGTAAGCTAGACACACACAGACACGAGTGACACACACTCTTATGGCATATTGTTTATGTTTTTGCATAACACAGCTAGTATCTTCCAATTCAACTATATTTTGAAGAATGGTTTCTGCCAGTTGCATAAATATAACCACTATATTAAGAATGTGTCTTAAGAGTTAATTTGTAATCAAAAAAGATGAAATCAACCAACTCAGGGTGTGTAAATCTGTTAAAAATAATAAATTAATTAATAAATAAAAGCAGTGCAGACCATTTTGTTCTTATAAGAACTAATCTGACCAAGTAGAAGTTCATCAAAGGGTAATCTGTTTTACTTTTTGGATTCAAATTACTGTTTAGTACCACTATTTCAGTGTACACATTCATGCCTTTTTTTTCTTTTTCTTTTTTTCCAGATCAGACCACAAATTTCCTTCTTAGCATTGCTGGAGAGCTCATAAAGTTTGATATTTGAGTGCAAATTAAATATTGCAATACCAAGAAATAATTTTCAGAAGGGGAGTGGGTGGCTAAGCCTTCATTTCTTAGAAGTTTCTGCATTGAACTGTAGTTCCACACATGGGATTAATAGTCAACTGAATTTTATTTTTGTACTACATTTATAGAACCGTAAAGAACACATTGAGAGCAAAGCAAATAAACACTGTTTGCTTCCTCCTTGTCTCCTAGGGAAAACACGTAATAAGCTC
>NW_015505230.1:59554-60587 GCF_001515645.1 Sinocyclocheilus grahami
ACAATTAATTGCGATTAATTCAGCTGTCAACAGGGTTTTTTTTTTATAAAAATCTTGCTGTATATTTATAAATAGAGCAATAGTCCATTTGACATGCCATGTGGTGGGTCTCTAAATAATGCCACCCAACAATGATGTTACAGCACTGTTAATGTGTAAATTAACTTAATATTTTACTGTCGATTGCATTAATATATTTAACTTCTTTGTTTAACAATCATTCATACATAAGTGAGAAGTGTAATGCTTGACAGGATTATTGTGAAATAAAACTAATTCAGCTAATTCAGGGGTTCCATACACTAGAGACATCAGTATTCTGCTTGCTGCCAATTACACACAAACGACATTGAATAAGTATATAAACTTTGACAATGTTATTTATATTTAGCCAACATTAAGGTCAGGTCAATTAATGTGTATTTGTAAAGTACATTTTCACAAAAAGCCCCTAGTGACTCTGGCAACTGTGAAAAGAATAAAAAACATAACATGTTTAGCTAATGGACAGAAAAACTTTGAGAGCAACCAGGCTCAGCTGGGGGAGTCTATCCACCTCTGACATTAAGATGAGTCACACTGTATCTACCCTGCCACTACTGTCTTCAGATTGAAAAGCAGCATCTTGCACTTTAATTACAGAGGGAATCTTGGTATTTAGCCAAGTCTTGTGGTTAAGGAGGAGTCTACTCAAATCTGATCTAGTGATTCGCTGAGTCATGGATGTGGCTGTAGCCACTTTTAGACCATTACAATAAAGATCACGCTCTCATGGGAGAGACATAGAGAAAACAAAAAATGAGTGAGATTAAGTGAAAGATGGTGGTTCTTGTCTGTCTACCTCCAGTTAAGTCTGTGTTTCTGTGCCGAAAGATGGCGAGGTGGTTCTTGTCTGTCTACCTCCAGTTAAGTCTGTGTTTTTGTGCCAAAACATAATGCAAATGATCCTCTGTTGAGCACTGTGGATAAATTACATTCCACAGTCGGCAGCTTTCAATGTCTAGCAGACATTGACATTGATTACATTAGTATT
>NW_015505230.1:61892-62737 GCF_001515645.1 Sinocyclocheilus grahami
TGAGGTGTGATGCAAACAAGAGGCAGTAATGAGAGTTGATCAAGCATGACAAGTTGCAGAAACACTTAGAGTGCATATAAGCAAATACGCAAATACATTCCTTCAGGAATAACTTATTGGCTCATAGTTGAGTGAGCGCTTACTGACTGGAAATATCATCATCATATATGTCACTTTGGAATAAATCGCAGTAGTAGTAAATCACAGTAAAGTATTTCACTTTAGGCTATAGCAAATTATTTCTTGGACACCCCTATCACTTTAAGAACCGCTGGTCTACACAGAAGAAAGACCTGTCTAGACTCTGCCCAGGTACGAGTTGTGTCGAACTATTCATTAGTCTGTTTGTTTGATGAAAATTTTGAAATTGATAAAATGGGTTATTAATCCGTACAACTGCAGCAGTGGAGGACTATTATTCTGCTGCGTGATACTGCGGAAGAACTGATGAAGGCACGGTTTGATCTTCGGCTGACCAATCAGCAGAAAGGGGCATTTAATTCCCGCCCACATGTAGCCCACAAATCGAATATTCAAGCTGTTTATTCATTTTTCCACCTGTTAGAAAACACTCTCTGTTTTGAGAATACCTCCCCCCTCCTTTCTCACTCTTTCTCTCTCCTTCTCTGAATCACCCCTCCTCTATCTGTTCTCTCTCTCTCTTGTATGGTGTTTGAATGTCTCTTACTCAATATTCAAGGTAAAGGAGTTTGTGCTGATTTATAAGGGGGGTTCAGCCTCCGTCGCCAGGAAGTCTATTCCTTATAGGGATATGTTTTTCTGTATATGTGGCAATTTTATACAAAACACATGTTCTTGGGAAAAACATCCTGTATGGGTATGTC
>NW_015505230.1:63247-76836 GCF_001515645.1 Sinocyclocheilus grahami
GGTGGCAAAGAGAATATCGAGGGACCAAATTGTTATTTATTAACACCACCCATGAACGAAAAACTTAAATTTAAGCTGAATTCTCGTTTTTCATTTTTTGGAAAAAAACAAAAAAAAACAAAAAGGAGCCGTTTTCTCATTTTTCTATTTTCAATATTAAATCAAAAAATTATCGAATGATACACGGATTGTATAACTTTAAATGTTTTTAATTGTTCAATTGTAATCCTTGCAATAACATTTTAATATTTTCACAGATTCAGTTAAGACTCAAACAAAACATTGTTATAAACTGTTATATACATTACATACTATTCTAACTATTATAGTTAGAAAAAATTTATCCTAAGCACAACATATTATGATAATAGTGAATAGTGACGATAGTGAATCTTCAAAAATAACTCAAACTTTTGTTACACACAAGAAGCATGGACTATTTTTTTCAAAGCTGCCAGCTGAAATACACAAACTCCTTAATAAAGGAGGGTTCAGGCCAGAGTTTCTTCCCACTTCTTTTGCTGATCTGGAATTTTGCAGAGCACGTGCTGTTGACAGGATTGATCCTCGCAATGAACCTTCACATAAAAGAAATAATTCATTAGACCATTTCATTTTTTTTTTTGTTAAGACTTTTTAAAGCATTGATTCAGCCAAAATTAAAATCTTATGTTGTTAAAAACCCATAAAACTGATTCATTATTAGAACATAAATGAAAATTAATATTTTTGTCTATCCAGGCAACCAGTCTTTTAGCTTCAAAAAGTGCATAAAGACATTGTTAAAATAATCCATATTATTTGAGTGGTTTAAGACACCTAATTGGTTCTCAAGCATGTTTAAGATTCTGTTTACTTTGATTTGACGTACTCGTATTTGGATGATTAATGTTTGTATGTGAATAAAAGCTTTAGCTTTATTTTCCAAAGATGAATGAAAGTCTTACGTGTGTGTAACAGCATTACTCACGAGGGTGAGTAAATGACGACAGAAGTTTCAGTTTTGAGTGAACTATTCCTTTAACTGTATTAAGATATGAAAACTTAGAAAAATATCTTAAGGAGAGGAAAGTAAAAATATTTTTTTCTTCATTCCATGTAAATATATGGAAAATAGACATACCGATATTGGGTAATACGTTATATCACAATAACGAACATGCTTGGTATTGTTATAGTGGGCACTTCAAAATTACTGTGAATAACTCTATTACAAATTTAGATTTTTTGAATAAATTTTAAGAATACTTTTCCATCAACTGGTTAAAATTTCAAACACTGCCCCTCTCAACTGGTCTATCTCCCCAATCTATTTACCGGTCTACTATAAGGTTAACTAATGAGTCTTTATTGTAAAGTGTTACCTATTGTTCTTTATAATTCTTTTGCACTTTAATCTGTTTATTAAGTTTAATACGTTTATAAAATGTTTACTTATGTTAATTTGACATGATTTAAGCACGTTGTGAAACTGAAAAGAAGTGACGGTCCTGTGTGCGTTCTCATCACTTCTCAGCCGAGATTCACAACAAGCTTGGCAGGCTTCACAATGTGCTGATATTTACGTCAAGCGTGAACTCATGAACCCATGTTTGACAGTTGGCCGGAAGCAATGGTTTATAATTTGAAATGTTTAAAATATTAGTATTTTTTCTCACACATATTTATAGTTTTGCTTAGTTTTGCTTTAGGTCACATAGATTAGTGTTGTGCTTTCTTTGTGTGGTTTTTAAAGTGTCAACTTTGAGGGACCTATCCACTTGCATTACATGGACTTACAGAGATGATTTTTTTTTTAAATCTCTGTGTTCCACAGAATAATGAAAGCCATATACATCAGGGATGGCATGAGGGTGAGTAGGTGATGAGAGAATTTGCATTTTTGAGTGAACAATCCCTTAAAAAGGGATAGTTCAGTGAAAAATGAAAATTCTGTCATCCTTTATTCACCCTCATGTCGTTCCAAACCTGTATGCACTTCCTTCTTCTGTGGAACACAAAAGAAGATATTTTGTAGAATATTGTTGACCTGTTTTGGTGTTTCGGTTCCTGTGGACTTCCATTATATGGACAAAAAATACAATGAAAGTCAATGTGAGCCGAAACTGTTTGGTCACCAGCATTCTTCAAAATATCTTATTTTGTGTTAAACAGAAGAAAGAAGTGCATACAGGTTTGGAACAACATGAGGGTGAGTAAATTATGACAGTTTTCATTTTTGGGTGGACTATTCCATTTAAGGGATTGTTCACTCAAAAATGCAAATTCTCTCATCACTTACTCACCCTCATACCATCCCTGATGTGTATGGCTTTCATTCTTCTTTTTCCCTTTAATGTTTACTTAACATTACAGCATACTGCAAGATGTACTTCCATCTGAATAAACTCCGAAGTAGTGGCTGCTTCCACTTGGTACATGATGTTATGCACATAATAGCAACCGAAGGGAACAGCAAATGCAGAGGACATATCTGGTAGGTCAATCACAGGAAAGAAGACTTTGCCTTCGATCGCCAGCATCCATTTTTTGCTGTGTAGAATTTAATCTCCTAAAAAAAAAATTATAATAATTTATCTTGTTCATGTTTTTTTTCTTGTGTTATTTATAGCTTTGAAAAACATTTCACATTTGTTTTGGTGTCAGTAAAAATATGTCAATGTTGGAGCCTTTCTGATTAGTTCAAAGAGATAGTTCACCCAAAAATTACAATTCTATCATCATTTACTTACCCCTGTTATTCGAAACTTATTTGAGGAGATGTTAGGTAGAAAGTTAGACATAGAGAGCCATGAATAACATGTGACTAAATGTATATTTTTATAAATCATCCCTTTAACATTGTAAAGGGGCTGACGAGACGTGAGACGTGTGGATCCATCTGCAAGCTTTTATTTCAGAGACGTGGTCACAACAGGCAGGGTCGAACAATGGCAAACAGGTATGTGGTGGGCAAAACACAAGAATAGTCCTAGGGCTAGCGTAGGTCAACGATCGGCAGACAGAATCACAGGGGCGAGACGAGAGGGATAAATCCAGGGAAACAGGCAAGGATCAGAAACCGAGAAAACAGGCAAGGCAAGGCAAAACAAGGAAACACAGAGACTCGGAACAGGGTACAGGCTAAACCAGGGGTGGCGAACGTTGGTCCCGGAGAGCCGCAGCCCTGCAGAGTTTTGCGTCAACCCTAATCAAACACACCTGAACAAGCTAATCAAGGTCTGAAGGGTTACTAGAAAGCTACAGTCAGGTGAGTTTTAATTAGGGTTGGAGCTGTACTCTGCAGGGCTGCGGCTCTCCAGGACCGGAGTTCGCCACCGCTGGGCTAAACAATACTCAGCAGAGAATGGTAGTTTGAGTGAGTGTTATATAGTGAGTGAGTGATATGAAACAGCTGTGCAATCAGTGCTGTGTGCAATCAGTGAAACAGCTGTGTGCAATCTGTGCTGTGTGCAATCAGTGCAATGAATGATGGGATATGTAGTCAGGGGTGATATGCAACAGTTTGTGTAGTGCGAGAGTAAATGAAAATGGAAAGGGTGACCTCTGATGGCTAGCAGACGGAAGTTCATGGACCGGATTCGTGACAAACATCACTAAATCATGTACTAAAAGATCTTACCAAGCATGATCAGCCTTGGAGTAGAAGAAGTCAAGCCTGGTCTTTGCATCTGCCAAATTGTTGTGAACTACACACACACAAACCACACAGTTTTTCTAAGTGTCAGTTATAGCAATCATCCTTTTAAGTGGGCCATCAACAACAGGACAGTTGCATCAGTAACGTTATTCACATCTGGCACAGCAGCAGAAAGCGCAGTAACGTTATTATCGACACAGATTTCTCAAAATCACATTTATGCTTCCTACTAAGGTGTGCTGAAAATGATTACTTCACTCTAAAATACTTGTTACTGTTACTAACTGGACATTCCATTTTTTTTTTACCATCTCGAATGTGTCATCTTAGGTGTTCACAAAGGCTTGAGAATAGTCGACACGACTGTAACTTACAGCCTTCCACGGTGCATCTAGAATTCAGATTGTGTTGTTCAGATTTGTTCACTATTTTTGCAGGCTTTCTGTGTTTGCGGTAACGATACGTGTGCGACTGAAGTGAAGTGCGGAGAAGCCAAGAACGTGCATGCATACACGAAAACCTGAAGTTCGCACTTTGGCATGATTAATAAATGCATATAATGTCTCTAAAGGGACGCCACGGTGTTTGCAGATGAGCAGTAAATGCATGCTGTACATTTATACACTTATATATGGGCAGCGCCAAGAGATTACACTGCGATTACACAGCTGTACCATTAAAAACTCAGTTTGTTGGGCAACAATTTCATACAAGTTCACATAAAAACTCACCTGCTACCGACGTGGTCAAAACGAAGACAGAGACCTGTTTATGTTTGCACTTTGATGGTGAAACGTTCTACAAAAAAGGAAAGAAAAGAAAGAAAGATATTTTTTTTGCACAGAAAGTTCTCTTCACTCTCAAATTAGTTTTCCGCTCTCTACCAACGAACACCATGAGGAAACTGCGCGTCGTGCAATGTCAGCAGGTTTTTATTACTATTATTTTGCTTTTAATTAAACTAACAAATAACCCCTAAAATTACTCTGACATAAAATATGTAACGAAAAAGCAGGAATATTGTACATACATTTGCAGCTGCGAGGTGTGTACGTCTTCCTTTTCTTCTTCTTTTTCTTCTTTCTCCAAGCAGAAAAAAAGCCATACAGTAAATGAAAAATACTGTATTTTAATGGCGCCAAGAGGATATTTCCCATAATGCAACTTTAAAATACAGTAACGTACTGTCTAACTGTTTTACAGTAAAGTACAGTTCATCTTACAGTTAAATACTGTGTAATTTACAGAAATCGCTAACAGTGTATATCTGAATAGACTCGCATTGTGGTGTCTGCTGGATTGAAGCCCTCTGCTATGTGGAGAGCCTTGTAATTGCTCTCAAGTATGAGAGGTCTTGTTCTGACCTCGTCCACCTGAATGGGACACGTTCTTGATGTAGGAGAGGTTGCTTCTTTGAGTTTCGTAAGGAGGATCATAGAGTTTTGTGATGACAGATTTGTATTGTCTTAGCAAAGGAACCAACAAATTCAAAGCACACACACACACACACACACACACACACACACACACACACACACACACACACACAGGAGTGTTATTAAATATGCATTGTAATTTCTTTGCTACTAGCAGCATAGAATGGAATTGTAAAATGAGTGGCAGTCCCTTGTAGTCTGATTGCTATTGTTTGTGAAACTATTTTTAACTTGACAAGCTTTCTAAAAAAATATGGATGCAACAAGATGTTAAAAATGTGAAGGGTGTTTCCTAAATTAAAGTCAATGATTTTTTTAAATACATTTATTTTTAGAATTATTTTTAGCACCAGTTCTCTGTTGATTTATTTGTACTAAAATTACCAGCATGCACATCCCTAGATGCATTTCATGTAGGTTTTTTCTGCTGCACCAAAATTTAGAGAGCTATTTTAGATATTTTATGAATCCATTAGTCATTTATTGCATCATTGAATGTAAGGGTGAAAATACGTTAATATGCGCTAACACATTAAGTGTTCCTATCTTTCCATTGTCCTTAAATCTTTAACACAATATTGTGAGTGAGTGAGAGGGCGTGAAGACCGGTTGAGATGTATGGAGAAAGAAAAGCATTTGGTGGAAGATACTGTATCATTCTGCTGATGAAAAGAACAGCAAAAAAGCGTGAGAGGAATATTCACTGCCATACTCCTAAAGATTTGAAACCTTCACATTCCAACCACACACAAATCAATGTCTGTTATTGATTTATAATCTCTAGAGCTGCCATTCTTCCCTCACTCCCTCCCTCTTTACTTTATTCTCTGCTTCCCTCTTTCCGCCTACCTATGTGGAACTATAGATCATAATTGAATTACTGAGGTAGAGGGGACATATAATCAGCCAGATGGAGTGAGCTGACTGATTTGAAAGACAGGCAAATAATCATATCGTTCCCTTTATTATTCCTGCCGGCATGGGGACATATTGAATAAACTCTGCATGTAATGTAACTGCTTTCGCCATAATTCCATATAATACAGTTATGTCCTGATCCCTAATTCACTGATTTTGAAAGTTCCCGTAGATTGTTATTACAGTGCTGCTAAACATGCTGATTGACTTATTTGTTTCAATAAATTAATCATGCATTTAATAAACAATAGATGGATATGATTTGATTTGATTTGATGGAGGGCCATTGTGTAATTAAAAACCAGGGACAGTGGCAACTCTGCAGAATACCTTGTTTTTTTTTACCATATAAACAAATAAACAGGTGTTAAATTGGGCCAGAATGATTCCGAGCTGTGTTCAGCCACCTTTTATTCACAACAGACAAAAATATTGTGCTTTTTTTTATTGTTCTTGTATGTTGCTGTAGTCCAGTTTACTTGCTGTACAATTAAAATTGGATTTATATATATGTATATATGTGTGTGTGTGTGTGTGTGTGTGTGTGTGTGTGTGTGTGTGTGAGTGTTTATTTATTAAATATCTTAATGTTTTATTTTGTTATTTAGCTTATATGTGACCCTGGAGCACAAAAGCAGTCTTAAGTCGCTGGTTGTTGAGATACATAGTTGAGTATCATCGGCATAACAGTGGAAACTAATCCCGTATTTCCTAATAATATTACCAAGTGGCAACATGAATATCGAAAATAGCAGAGGACCTAGGACAGATCCTTGTGGCACTCCATGTTTTATATACATCAATGGAAAGCTTATTTGTTTAGCTTTCAGATGATGTATAAATCTCGAAAATTTCGAAATGGTCCATGGTCACATATTTGTATATACTAAAAGAAACAAAACAATGTATGCTTTTTTTGGCACTAATAGTGATCCCACCAAAATCCTGATTTAACTCCTGTGTATAAATGTTCTGGAAAGCACAGTGTGTAACATTTCAGTGTCACTGGCGATAACGGTAAGGGTCAGAGGACAGGACGAGAACCTGTGGTTCTTTCTCTGTATCACTCCGTGAAAAATGCTCAGCTTTTACCCTACGTGTTCATACCCGAGGAAGAAATCCCCTCAAAACGACAAAGATCTGTTTATTTCTGGTCAATATTCACTTTGATTGTTTTCAGTTGGCTTCATTAATGCTTTCAATACAAGGTCAGTAATTCATAAATATACACAACTGAAAAAATGTGAAATTATTATCTGAATATATACATTTGAGTATACATTTGGTGTCAATTAAATAGACTTTTTTAAACATAGTCACAGTGAAACATTTGAAATCTAAATTAAATACTCTATACACTATATTGCTGAAAAGTTTGGTGTGAAAACTTATTTAATTAATTAAAGAAATGAATTACTTTTATTGATCAGGGATGCATTAAATTAACAGGTGCTAATTTTTATGACTTCTAACTTCTATTATGTGCAACACACATACCTTAGTTAAAATCAGAGAAAATGTAGTTTAGACAGTGTTTTCAGAATCAGAATGAGTTTTTATTGCCAGGTATGTTTACACATACGAGGAATTTGTTTTCATGACAGAGTGTTTATGACCCTATCTGAAATCTTGCCCAGGCAGGACAGCCTGTGATCCTGCCTCAGCGTCCGGACGGCTCTATGTCTAATAGTTTATTTAGTAAAATAACTGTTTTTTTTTTGCTGAAAACCTGCTTTTATTGAAGATCTCCATCTTTTACAGAACAAGCAGACTTGTTGACAGATGCTTGAGCTCACTGGTCTCCTCTGTGCCAGAGCTGCACACTGACTCAACAATATTTCTAGTTCTGTGTGTGGTGTACTTGGTGTGCAAACTAGTTGCTGATATCAGAGCGTCTCAGCTGTGCAGGGGGTTAACTGTACGTGTCCACTGGCGCAGAGTCGAATGCGCATTTCCAGTGCATTCTCTATTGGAGCTGACTCATGCAGGGGATTATGGGATTGACATGCGGGCAGGGCCGGATTTACCTCTTTTCGTGACATAGGCAAAACAAATTTTTGGACCCCCCTTCCCTATTATTATAATAGGCCTAATATTACCACCCAAGCAAACAAAAATATTTCTAAATATAAGCGCTTGCATTCAGTCAATAAAAATTGATTGTAGGTTCTTAATTTGTTTGAGAATTCAAACAAATTGCATTTCATTCCATTAACAGGCGCGTGCATTAGAGAGTGCATTATTTCTCTAATAATTTTAACAGCCTGGAGTCACAATCACACATCAATTGTTCGGATGATTTGTTTCAAGACATTTGACATGTTTCCGTCCTGAAAGCTCGTGGGTGTTGAACTAGCTCATTTTTACGCACCTCATCCCAAACCTTCCGTTGCAAATTCCAAAACGTCATTTTAGAGCTAATAACAGATGCTTGAGCCATTGATATGCAGGCTAACGCAGTTATTAATGCAGTCTAACGAGAGAGAGAGCGCGAAAGAGAGAGGGAGAGATTAAGTGCGTGTGAATACTTGCGTCTGTGCGTCTCTCAGCAGTATTCAGCAGCAGTTGAACTGCTTCAAGAACCTCGCTACTGATAAATGTCATGTAGCTTTTCAGCTGCGAAACTTTTATTGATAAATTCGCGGGGCAGCTGCAACGCTGATGACAAGTTTCTGTCCGCGTCTCCATGTGTATGAGAGAACGGGAGAAAGAAAGCGTGATTTCCGTACATAAAAAAGGTTGAAGTCATGGAACTAATTTGTCATTTTTACCCTATTGTTTGTCATATTCATTTGCTCAATGTCTTCTGGGGTTTTGGTTATTTTACTGTTGTAGATATCCCATAGTATAACAAAAATATTATATATCTCTTCATTGTGTTTGGGCCCCCCTGGACGAGCAAGCATAGGCACGTGCCTAGAATGCCTATGCGTAAATCCGGCCCTGCAGGCGGGGAAAGTGGGGTGCAAACATTAAAAAGTTATTCTATACGGTGGGTGTCAGCCAGCTGCTGTGAGATGAAGGCAGTGGATTATTTCATAAGCATTTCAAAATCTGTCAGTAATGATGGCGTTCTTGAGGGTTAAAAGCTTAAATTGTTCAAGTTTGGGGACTGTGAGATTTTTAAAAATGTTTTTGAAAGCAACATTTTCAGATGATGCTTAGCAGCCATTACTCCAGTCGTCAGTGTCACATGATCCTTCAGAAATCATTCTAATATTTTTTCATTCTATTTTTTTTTTAGGATTCTTAGTAAAATGAAAATTATTTGAAACAGAAATGTTTTGGTACGTAATAGGTTGCTTTTCTGTAACTGTTGTTCAGTTTAACTGTTCGAAAAAACTGGTTAATTATAAGCTTTCTTGTGCTATTTTCATCTTTTTACATTTAAAAATTTGTTTAAATTCTGCATCGTATCAATACAGGATGTGACATTTTCTTAATGCGATGACTCATCGGTGTCTCATAATTATTTATGAGACTGCATGCTCTTATCCAATGAGAAAACGCTTGGTTACACTTTATTTCGATAGTCCACTTTAGACATTCTACTAACTATAAGTAACTTTGTAACTACATGTCAACTACATGTCAACTAATTCTCATTAATTTGCAACTACATGTCTACTAACTCTCAGAGTAGACTGTTAGGGTAGGTTTAGGGTTAGTAGAATAAGTTGACAAAGAAAGTGTTAGAAGATATTAAGCAGACAGTCTACTAATACTCTACTAACTGCTAGTTGACATGTAGTTGCAAAGTTACTTACTGTTAATAGAATGTCTAAAGTGGACTATCGAAATAAAGTGTTACCAAAATTAAGTTTTGATATATTTACAGTAAATTTACAAAATATCTTTATGGAACATGAGCTTTACTTAATATCCAAATGATTTTTGGCATAAAAGAAAAATCAATAATTTTGACCCATACAATGTATTTGTGGCTATTGCTACAAATATACCCCAGCCATGTTTCCGTCCTGAAAGCTCGTGGGTGTTGAACTAGCTCATTTTTACGCACCTCATCCCAAACCTTCCGTTGCAAATTCCAAAACGTCATTTTAGAGCTAATAACAGATGCTTGAGCCATTGATATGCAGGCTAACGCAGTTATTAATGCAGTCTAACGAGAGAGAGAGCGCGAAAGAGAGAGGGAGAGATTAAGTGCGTGTGAATACTTGCGTCTGTGCGTCTCTCAGCAGTATTCAGCAGCAGTTGAACTGCTTCAAGAACCTCGCTACTGATAAATGTCATGTAGCTTTTCAGCTGCGAAACTTTTATTGATAAATTCGCGGGGCAGCTGCAACGCTGATGACAAGTTTCTGTCCGCGTCTCCATGTGTATGAGAGAACGGGAGAAAGAAAGCGTGATTTCCGTACATAAAAAAGGTTGAAGTCATGGAACTAATTTGTCATTTTTACCCTATTGTTTGTCATATTCATTTGCTCAATGTCTTCTGGGGTTTTGGTTATTTTACTGTTGTAGATATCCCATAGTATAACAAAAATATTATATATCTCTTCATTGTGTTTGGGCCCCCCTGGACGAGCAAGCATAGGCACGTGCCTAGAATGCCTATGCGTAAATCCGGCCCTGCAGGCGGGGAAAGTGGGGTGCAAACATTAAAAAGTTATTCTATACGGTGGGTGTCAGCCAGCTGCTGTGAGATGAAGGCAGTGGATTATTTCATAAGCATTTCAAAATCTGTCAGTAATGATGGCGTTCTTGAGGGTTAAAAGCTTAAATTGTTCAAGTTTGGGGACTGTGAGATTTTTAAAAATGTTTTTGAAAGCAACATTTTCAGATGATGCTTAGCAGCCATTACTCCAGTCGTCAGTGTCACATGATCCTTCAGAAATCATTCTAATATTTTTTCATTCTATTTTTTTTTTAGGATTCTTAGTAAAATGAAAATTATTTGAAACAGAAATGTTTTGGTACGTAATAGGTTGCTTTTCTGTAACTGTTGTTCAGTTTAACTGTTCGAAAAAACTGGTTAATTATAAGCTTTCTTGTGCTATTTTCATCTTTTTACATTTAAAAATTTGTTTAAATTCTGCATCGTATCAATACAGGATGTGACATTTTCTTAATGCGATGACTCATCGGTGTCTCATAATTATTTATGAGACTGCATGCTCTTATCCAATGAGAAAACGCTTGGTTACACTTTATTTCGATAGTCCACTTTAGACATTCTACTAACTATAAGTAACTTTGTAACTACATGTCAACTACATGTCAACTAATTCTCATTAATTTGCAACTACATGTCTACTAACTCTCAGAGTAGACTGTTAGGGTAGGTTTAGGGTTAGTAGAATAAGTTGACAAAGAAAGTGTTAGAAGATATTAAGCAGACAGTCTACTAATACTCTACTAACTGCTAGTTGACATGTAGTTGCAAAGTTACTTACTGTTAATAGAATGTCTAAAGTGGACTATCGAAATGAAGTGTTACCAAACGCTTTACTAAATTATTCCTGACAGTGCATGACAGACACTTTAAAATGTGAGGCTGCATACACTAGTGAAAGACGTGTTCATGGATCAAAAGTGAGTGTTTGTTTTCATCATCACTTTGTAAGTGTTTCTGAGTGGCATACTTTTTTTCCATATACCACCGAGTCTCTGACACAAACACAATATGAAAAATATAGTAAAAACAGTACTTTTGTGAAGTATTCTTAAAATTTAAAGTAGCCGTGTTCTATTTGATTATATTTTAAAATATTTTTTTTTCCTGTGATTGTAAAAGCTGTATTTTCAGCATCATTACTCCAGTCTTCAGTGTCACACGATCCTTCAGAAATCAAAATCAAAATAATATTTTTCACTACTATTCAAAAGTTTGGGGTAAGAAAGATTTAAATTTGTTTTTTTGATTTTTTATTAATACTTTTATTCGCCAGCATTAAATTAATCAAGTGACAGTAAATACATTTATAATTTTACAAAAGAATGCTGTTATTTTGAACTTTTTATTCATCAAAGAATCCTGAAAAAATTTATAATGGTTTCCCCAAAAATATCATGCAGAAAAAAACTCTTTTCAACACTGATAATAATAAGAACCATTTTATATTGTGATAATAATGTGACAGTATTACTGTTTTTATTGTATTTTTGATAAAAGAAATGCTGCATTGGTGCGCATATGATCCTTCTTCCAAAACAATTAAAAA
Organism: Sinocyclocheilus grahami; assembly: GCF_001515645.1. Taxonomy (NCBI): domain Eukaryota; kingdom Metazoa; phylum Chordata; class Actinopteri; order Cypriniformes; family Cyprinidae; genus Sinocyclocheilus; species Sinocyclocheilus grahami. The sequence continues at coordinate 75,427 of NW_015505230.1, forward strand.
AACCTTAATTATTCCAAACAGTTGACAGTAGTGTATATAAAACACAAAACCTTTAATTTCCTAAATTTCTAATTCACAATGTCCTCACAGAGCAAATCGTTTCCTTCCTACTGGACGAGAATCAGGGTTAGTAACCTTTAGGGTGAACCACAGATTGTCGGTAGTTGTTTGTTCCAGATGACAATTATACTTATCAACCATACAGTCAAAGCTCGTTCACAGATGTCTAGAGCCACATCCAAGAATCAGCATATTTCATCTTACCCGCAACATTCATTCCATTCTGTTTGTTTACCAGTGGGAGAAACAAAGGTTGGACGAGCTGAATGTTTGCTCGTGTTTAAAGCTTGTTGCCAAATGTCTTCATCAGCCCCACTGTGAAATTACATTACACAGTCAGTGAATATTAATTGATGACATTTGGTACTGGACAAACAAAGTAAGTGAGAGATGTGTGTGTGTTTGAGAGGTCCTGGAATAATAGTGTGTTGAACGAGAGATCCGTGATCTCTGGAGCACAGTTGAAAGCGAGCTGGATTGTAACAGATGTTTTCTCCTGGGAAATAGAAAGTGTGTGGCTCTTTTTGTCTGGCGTGTGGGTGTTGGACAGGAGCGTAAGCTACAAGAGGTGTGTATGTAAATGTGAGTTTGTGTGTGCGTGGCTTGAAAGTTTTTTTTTTTGTGATTTGTTTAGATGTGGGTGCTTCACCTCTCGGATGTTTGTCTGTGGGAAAATGTACCCAGCCGTGCATCTGTCTGCACTTTAAGGGGTCGTACACACTCTGGATGCTTTCTTGCGTTTAACAGCAGTTAGACGAGTGCAATGGAATGGAACATCTCAAGGTCTTGAGACATTTTAACAGCTTGTCACTACTAGTTATCCACTAGTTAATTAAGACATAAATGTTACAACAGTTTCTGTAAACACTCAATACTCTCAAGGTGCTCCCACTGCTTCTTTTGATTGATTCATTGATTTAAAACTAACATTGAAGGACTGCATAAACATTTTTTTTGACATGCTGTTTTAAGCCTATTATGTATATGTGTGTCAACATTTTTTGCTATAATTTTCTCATGAAGTGGCCTTTTCATGTGATATTTCAGGAATTTCTCAATTATTGCCTTCTTTTTTAATTGTTAAGGCCATATGATCAGATGTTTACACATTCACATTTAGTTTGCTGTTTTATATTAAAATAGAGTTTTAATACCCCAAACTTTAATAGAATATATATAAATTTTCTCATGAAGTGGCCTTTTCATGTGATATTTCAGGAATTTCTCAATTATTGCCTTCTTTTTTAATTGTTAAGGCCATATGATCAGATGTTTACACATTCACATTTAGTTTGCTGTTTTATATTAAAATAGAGTTTTAATACCCCAAACTTTAATAGAATATATATA
>NW_015505230.1:78531-86128 GCF_001515645.1 Sinocyclocheilus grahami
TATATATATATATGGCTGCTGAAAATTCAGCTTTGCCACCACAGGAATAAATTACATTTTAAAAATATATTATGTTTTAAATTATAATACTTGTAACAGTTATTTTAAATATAATAATAATATTACACAATATTATGATTTACTGTATACTTGATCAAATAAATATGACCTCGGTGAGCATAAAATTATTCTTAAAAAAGACAATAAAAAAGTCTTATGAGTATGTAATATTAAATATCATATTCAGATTTCAAAGTATGGGAAAAAAATAGCAAGCTGTAAATTAGAAGATGGTTTTATCCAAAGCAATTTACCATGTAATTATTACAGCAACAATCATCCTAAGGTTATCTAAATTATTATTTTAAAAATATATATAGATTTTTAGTAGGACCAAACCATTTTTTATTATTATTTTTTTTTTACTTCAACAGAGGTTTTCATTAAATGTATGCAACTTTTCAAAATTAAATTTGAATATACATTTTTCAACCCTAATGGAGTGAGATACTGATAACATTAAATAAATACATAAATAAGCATGTGATGCATGTGTGCATGAAGACAAATTCAGGCACAACCCAGACAGAACTCAAAAGCACATCTTGTGTGAATGACCCCTTATATTGTATCTTTCTGCACTCTGTCGTCTCTGCAGGGAGAAGGAGCGAAATCTTGCCCAGGCAGGACAGCCTGTGATCCTGCCCCAGCGTCCGGACGGCCCTAGATTCACTGGAGGAGGCTTCAGTTTTAAGCAGCACAACAGGATGACACTTCAAGTCCTGGAACAGCAGTCCTGATGGCCGCCAGAACCCTCTGAGGACCCTCTTCACCCATCATCTCCTCTTGATAGACCGTATTTTCTCATATTTTTTCAGCTCTATTGGTGCTGGCCAACTACCCAGTCAGCTGCTGTAAGCCATGCACTAAAGTCAGTTATTTTTGCTTCCTGGAATAAATAAAGTCTTAAGTTTTAGTTTTGTTCTTTACTAAATAATTGCACAAATCCACACACAAACACAGTCTATATTTGCCTCTCTAGTCCTCTGTTGCTCTCTGTTTGTCTGTGGCACTCTCGGATGTAGTGCACTCTTGTTTTCTAGTGTGCAGGTGCTGTTACACTCTGTGTACTTGTCGCCATCTTATTTTTTATTTTTTTAGGAATTTGGGCTTTTTGTGAATTTGTGAGAACGTGCAATGAATTTGATTCTGGTTGGTCTATGAGCCTACATACTGTAATTGTTTCTAAGTCATTTTGGACATAAAAAACCCAGTGAGCTGACTTTGTCAACTGCCTACATAAGCAGCATCCTAACTGAAACGAAATCTCATAAGTGGAACGCTCTACATAAACAGCAGCTCTTTGCATCATATAAATAGTACTCTTGACATAAAGTGCACAATTTGGCTTTAGCATTCTGCAAAGCATATTTAAGGAATAATTGATGACGGGCCGTTGAATTATTAGAAAAATAATCGCGTCGTGACCGGTACACCTCGGGTGTGCATTATTTTTCTAATAATTCAATGGCCCGGAGTCAATCATTCCGCTTATACTACAGTTACCACACCTCAAGACATCGATCAGATGATATATTTAAAGGGATTCGTCCGGTTTTTGTACTTAAATCGCTATTGTGAGTAGGATTATTTCTTCCGCATCTCATCCCACACCTCTTTTGCTAGTTCCAAAACATCATTTTAAAGCTGGTAATGGAGGCTTGAGCCGTTGATAGCATTCTAATGCAGTTATTAATGAAGATCTTAGAAAGAGAGCGAGAGAGACAGAGACACACAGAGAAAGAGAAAGAAAGAGAGAGAGAGAGAGAGAGCTTGTGTGAATTAGGCTACCTCTGTGTGTCCCTCAACAGTGTTCTGCAGCAGCGTCTCTAAACAGCACTGTTATTACCTTGCTAGGGAGAAATGTCATGTGTAGCCTTTAAGTTGCTACACTATATAAGCTAACTGATAAAATCGTCAGGGCAGCGCTGACAACACCTTTTTGTGCAAACTGCGTGACCGTAGTGTGCGTGTGCGAGCACTTGTGATTGCAGTAATTTCTGTGTGCTGTATAGGTACTGTATGCTAATTTATGTTATTACAGTTAACTATGCGAAGTGATATGGAACTGTAATTCGGTCAAGAGAGCTGCCTGGAACTACGTTCGCTGTGCGTTTCCCTGAAAATAATTGCACACCTCAGAAGGTTTGTCAGCCAGTCAGATTCAAGCATTCAACGGCCCTGTAGTATAAAGCAAAATAATCAAATACAATCTGCATAAAAATACATAGCACAAGTATTAGGTAAACAGTATATTTTTATATAATACGACACACAAATACTGGGTAAACAGTACCTTTTTAATAAGACTGAAGTAGTTATAGTAATTTCAATAGAGTTTGTTATTAGCATATTGCTAAGTTAATAAGATGTTCAAGGCCTAAAAATACACAGCACACACATATATCGGGTGTATAGTATATTTGTTATGAGACTGAACTATTTTTATTGAATTGAATAGAGTTTTGCATTTGGCATGTTGCAAAAGTAATGAGATGGTGTTCCAATAAGAATAAATAAAATATTCTAATACGCACAAAATATATAGCATACAGATATTTGGTAATCAGTCTTTTTTTTTTTTTAATTTTATAGAACTGAACTGTTTTTATTGATTTTGATAAATGTTTGCATTTAGCATGTTGTTAAACTAATGACAAGATGTTCTAATAAACATAAGCTAATGAGCTTACAGCAAAACACTATGTATATGTAATGCATAAAAATATACAGCACACATAAATATTGCGTAACAAGTCATTTTTAATAAGACTAAACTTTTTATTGATTTCAATAGAGGTTTGCATTGAACCTGTTGCTTAGCTAATGATAAAATGTTCAAAGCTAACAAGCGTACAGCAAAACACCAACACCCATAAAAATAAACAGCACAAACAAATACTGTTTAAAAGTAATAAAAAATAAGACTCTGAACTATTTTTATAAATTTCAATAGCATTCATTTAACATGTTGCTAAGCTATTAACAATATATTCTAATTAGCATAAAAATACATGCCACAAACAACAGTCCATTTTTAAGATTTATACAATTGAACTTTTTGCTTTAAATAACATTTGGCATTAGCATGTTGCAAAGCTATTGAAAAGACACTCTAATTAGCATAAAAAATATAGAGCATTCACAAATCTTGCATTAATAGATGGTTCTAATTTAGCATATTAGAACTGTTTTAATGATACATTTCAGTATTCATGTTGTCTTCCACACAGCACCCATGGTTTATCCGCCATCTTGGATGATTTTTGTTTTTTTTTAGTTTGTAGCAGAGCATTTTGGGACTGTGGTTTTCAGAGACCTTTCTAGCAACCAATAGGAGGCACTAGATCTCCTGGTGTTTTATGTTCTCGTCTGCATCATGCTCTTATTTTGAAGGCATCTCATTGTTCTATTTTGCTTCCTTGTTTCTGGCCTAGTCTTCTTTATTTCTATCTGTTCCTTGTTTGCCCTCATTAGCATGTGCATATCTACCAAGAGTTTAGCATTAAGAGTTTAGCACCTGCTGGTAAATGCTGTAAAACACTGTTGCATTTTGCTGCCAAAATCATGTTTTGTCATTGATGGACATCCGAAAATAACTCTGCGTTCTGACAAAATTAAATAAAATGCAACATTTAATTATATTAAAGTAGACATTTTACCCGTACCCATATTACAGATCCTTAATGCGTTAAATAGATTTTCCCTGTCGCTATAGTGAAGGCCTTTTAATATTTTTGTGGTGCCATCAGCCAATCAACATTGTGATTTTCCAACACCTCCAAAATAATTAGTAACATGATGTTCCTGGAGTAACTGATGCTGCGTTCAAGTCCTCCTGGGACGTTCGTACTTACGAGTTGACAAGTCGTAATTACGACGTCAGGTGCGTTCAAGTCAGTTTAGTCGGCATGAGATGGCGGTGTACCTTCTTTTAATAAATTACAAGAAAATACAACAGGGTCTGTTAACTCTGCTTATAGAAAATGAAGAGCAAAGAATTCGCATCAGGTGTGTTTTGCGTTTTTATAAAAAATTTTAGACCACAAATGCTAAAATACAGAGATTAAAAAAGCTGTTCGCTAAATGCAACATGCAACATGGCAAATCAAAAGATTTTAGGTACAAAAATGATAGCATTTTTTTAACTTGGATTTCATTAACTAGCTGCGTAACAAGAACATGACCAATTTAAGTTTATAAACTAATCTATCAATTTAAACAAAAATTTACCGTCAATTACAGACATTGCATCCATCGATTCCGCCATGTTTCTCATTGACACGCCCCCAACAAAATTTCAAGTTGCCCACTCGTAATAACGACTTTGTGGTGGCGTTCATGTGCATTCAACTCGTAAATACGATCTATCCGACATGACTTGAACGCACCATGAGTGCCTGTGAACAAAGATGGGAGCATGCAGGCCGTATGCTTCTGAGTTGGCATCCACCAGCTGATGATCTACCATTGAGAAATATAAATGGATAGCGGTGTCCAGGTAATATACTCACACAAGCACCCTAGTGTTTGCCACTGATCTTTGTCTAGTCTTGCACTTAAGTGTTCAAGTATGTGCTTGTATCGTAGGCCCTTTGGTAAATCACTGTGTATTCTTTGGGTTATTCTGGTTCCTTGCTTTGTAGTTTGTTCGTTTCAGACACTTGCACTTGGGTTCTATAGCTTCACTCTGCCTGAGCTTTTGTTACAGAAGGCAACACAATCATGCTGCTTACCTTTTGAACCAGCTTCTTTTTGGAAGTGCACCTTTGATGCCTTAAAAGGCTGCCTACATAGATACCTCACTACATTTAGAAAAAAAGTGCCATTGTTGACAGGTTGCTCAATTTTGTCTCACAGCTTACAGAACTGATGAGTCACTTGAACAGTATGAAATGTCAAGTGTGTCATTTGAGCGTTTCAGGTTTTGATATGTATTACATGACTGGATGATTTAATCATGCCAAGTAGAAGTGTTTTTTAATAACATATAATGTGAGCAAGTTGATGAATAAGTGAATTGGATGTTTCGTGTCTTTCCCCGTTGTCTTAAGATCCAGTCAGTTTAAACATCATAGTTATTGAGTGCGTCAGTCTAAACAGCTGTCTTCAAGCGTATTTTAATCTTTTGATGTATTAGCACTTTTACTGAGGAAAGATTTGAAATTTCTTCCCAGTTGAAGCCGCAATCGTTTTTGAAGTGTTGAAACCTTTTAAAGAGACTGGATGTGCCATAAAATGGTTCCAGCTAGTGCCAAGTTTATATCAAATGTTATGATATTTTGTTAAAGAGCAGCGGCTGCCATCTAAAGTGAGCTCTAGTCCCGTCATCTATCAGTGGCTGATGATTGCAGCATTCATTTCTTTGTGCTTCATTATGCCGATTTTGTCTAGATCTGTTTTGGGTTTTGTGATGCGTATAGAATATCTGGGAGAGAAAGAGACCGTAAAGCCGCTCTGGAGCCCAGGGGAATAAAACTAATGCTCATTATTTATCACCACACAACTGGGGCCAGTGGAACTTGCTTTATGTTCTTTCATGCAACATCGCCATAGAGCATTGTCATGTTAAGACACAGGGACGGTCCCTCTGGAGTCGCCTCAGGTTAAGTGCCTTGATCAAGGGCAGGCTGGCTGAAGAATTGGCCTTTGCTGGCTTTAAATCCTCAGCCTTTAGATATCTAGCCCAGATGTTTAACTACTAAGCTGTACCATAATGAAAAAAACGTTCTAATGGTTATTATTATTATATGGATAAATATGTGATAAATACAGGATTGCAGCTGACAGTCTCTCAAGCACTGAAAGATATTTGCGAGATGTAGAGTTTTTGTCCTAATTACATGTGACAAGAGAGGAGGTTTAGTCGGTTGCTTCATTTCTATTTATGTGGCGTCAAACTGGGTAGCCCACAGTGAAATCTCATTGGTCCAAAATTATCTTTGTTATAATTAAACCACAATTATCTTCTTAGTAGCTGTACTTGACACATTGTGCCACATTTCTATGATCATATTAATTCTATAAATAATAAATAAATATATACAATAATATGCTAATATAACTAAACACAAAAATGTTATATATTCATATATATTTTGTATATTTATATTTAATTCATAGATTATATTTTATATAAATAATAATATTAACTAAATAATAAATGTTATATATGAATAATTATCTAAAATATGCACACACACATATATATATATATATATATATATACAATTCCTGAGAATAATCCCTTGTGCTCTCTTTCTCTCTCTCTGTCTCTTACAACAAACATTCTCTTAGAATATGGCTTCTTAATATTTACAGTACAGTACATTAGCTCATGGTATGTGTCCGCTTTAATAGCTGCAGAATTATAGCAAAGCATTTCACATAATTATATTGAGACATATTGGAGCTGAACTGGACAAGTTTTAATGGATGCTGAATCTCTTTGACACCATTTTTAGTTTGTTTATATGCTCTGTGAATAATGATCCTCTTCGCCCTGGGGAGTTGAATCATTTTTGAGGTTGTTTCTGTATCTTTTGTTCATTTTCACTTTCATATTTTTCCATTGTAATTTCTCAGGGGCCAGCCCTTTTTCTGAATTCATTTTTCCCCACCGTTGCTTTGATCTTTAAATCTATGGCTCTGATATATTCCTACAGTCAGGTTTTGATATGCCAGGTTCAAATTTTTCAAATCAAATGACTGAACCCCAAGGAGGAGTATACAAATATAGAAAGGTAGTGGGTAAATGTTTGACAAAAAGTGCAAAAGATACGTCTCTACAGTGCAAAAGAAGGCTATTCAAGCTTCTTTTGGATGTAGATGACTGCAGAGGAGAATGAAGGAAGCACCACGATCCATGTACTGTTTGATCGCTGATTGAGCTGGCAGGTCTTTAGTCTAGATTTGGTATATTGAGTGTTTAGCACTTACAGCAGTTTTTTTTTTAACTTTAGGAGCCATGTACAAGAAGGCTTTTGCTCTTGCTATATGTTGTAGGCACTGTTGAAAATGTTACATTTTCACTGGAGAGATCGTAAATATTTCCAAGGTTTTTGACTAAGCAACAAGATGACAACCATTCAGCAATGGTGTGCAGTTGTTGTGTATTTGGACAGTTAGGACAATAAGTTGCATAGTTATTTTATCTAAATTTTCTAGACGTCAATTAAGTTGTTCTCAATTAACTCTTCACATTCAGCAAACTCAGCACTGATCTTCAGCCTGTTCTGACTTACAGATTTTCATGTATTTTCTAACTGATTAGACTAATGATTGTGAAGCACTTTTATTTTTATCCCTAAGAAGTGCAAAAGTGCTTCACTTCTGGTTATTTTAATATTAAACTTAAAGAGGTCATCCGATAACCATTTTCCATAAGTTGATATGATTCTTTAGGGTCTTAATGAAAAGTATGTAACATAGTTTTGTTAAATGTCTCAATGGTACTGTAAAAAACACCTTTTTTACCCTGTCAAAAACAGCTCTTTTCAGAGCAAGCCGTTTTGTAGCATTTTCCTTTAAATGTTAA
>NW_015505230.1:86202-101124 GCF_001515645.1 Sinocyclocheilus grahami
GCGGTTTTGTAGCTTTTTCTTTTAAATTTTAAGGACCTCTGCTGCCCCCGCCCCTCTCTTCCAAGCCGCTCTCTGAGGGACTGTTTATTTTAGCCGCATTCATCGTGAAACTTGCTCATTAGCACATTATTAGGAAAGGCGATTTGCAAAGATTCATTAAAAAACCTTATACTCACTTCTGTAGGTGAAGCTGGATCACGAATGGGTCGCGCGAACATAAACGCATTTATGTAGATCGGGGGCGCATTCCCTTCAGAAACAAACATAATCCACTGCGTCTTCAGACAGGCATCTGAGATCGGCTTGATTTGAGAAAGGGGTAAAGATTTTAGTAGATTAAAAAAAAAACACTGGGTGGATTTTTAGCATTATAGGGTGGTTGTGTACACACACTGCCAACACACATTGCAGTTCGAATAACTTGTAAAAGTGCATGTAGCATCCTATGACCCCTTTAAAAACAATATTAAAACAGTAATATTGTGAAATATTATTGCAATTAAAAACGGGTTTCTATTTAAATATATTTTAAAATGTAATTTATTGCTGTGATCAGAGCTGAATTTTCAGCATCATTACTCCAGTCTTCAGTGTCACATGATCCTTCAAAAATCATTCTAATATGCTGATTTGCTGCCCAAGAAACATTTATTATTATCAGTTTTGAAAACATTTGTGCTACTTAATATAGCTACTTATAATAAAGCATCAATTACTTAAAAAAATCTTACTGTCTCTAAACGTTTACATTTTAAACTCCCTTTCTTTCTTTCTTTCTTTCTTTCTTTCTTTCTTTCTTTCTTTCTTTCTTTCTTTCTTTCTTTCTTTCTTTCTTTCTTTCTTTCTTTCTTTCTTTCTTTCTTTCAAATAAATACCATTGCAGAAAATCTTGGCAAACTTTCCTTTCTTAGTTGTACATAATTATAAATCAATGTTTCAGTACACCTACTTTTTAGGAATGATTAAGATATTAACTGTACACAGTTTTTTACCAAGTCTACATTCATCTTCTCTGCCTCCAGTGCTGTCATAACACATTGACTCTAGTACATTCTCAGTGTATAAAGCACAGGACCAAGGAACTACTACATTCTTTACTGATGGTCTAAAACAGAGTTGGTTACACTCTACATGCTAGGAAACACTGGCAAGAGATTATGCTTAACTTATGTCTATGCATGTCTATGTAGTGTGTGTGTGTGTGTGTGTGTGTATATATAGGGGCGCCTCGATAGCAGACATCTGTAGAGCTGCCGGCTGGGCGACGCCTAACACGTTTGCGAGATTCTATAATCTCCGTGTAGAGCCCGTGTCCTCTCGTGTACTCGCCTCAGGTAGGCAGTAACACCGGACCTGCTCGGTGTCGATCACGCTTGCTGCGCCATTCCCCTATATATATATATTATTTTTTTAAAGCATTTAAAATATATTTTGCTCTGTATATTTAAAAAATGCATTCACATATGTCACATTTAAAGAAAAGCTTGAACAAAAAAAATAAATGTTGTCTATAACATGTGAATTTACAAAATTTGTAAAGATCAACACTACTAAATCATTATGAATCTAGTTTTTATCTCTATTTGGCTATTCCATCCACACTTGCATTTAGCCTAAATGTAGGATACTGTAAGACTGAAAATGTATTTTCTTGCCCCTGAAATTTTGAAATATATTTTGGTATATGAAGTGTGAAACTAAATATATTTTCTGTTTAAAAATATATTTAATTGAGCTGCACTCTTACGACATGTACTGTATTTAGCATATATTTTAAATTTATTTTGGCCACATTTTTCCCCCTTGTATATGGGGATGGTGCTTTTGTGAGTTTTTTTGTCCCAAAAGAAAGTAATAAATGCTTGGAATAACATGAGGGTGAAATATTCTTTTAATCTAAATCTGATTAACGTCCCTGTGCTTGTTAGCGCAGTACACTGCAATGTGTTTCCCCCCCACATGGCAATAATCTGTCATAAGTGCAACAGCTCACTTCATTACCATATGCTAATGGTCATCTCACACATCAAATCATTTGGTCCTCTCAGCCTGCCCTTTACCACAGATGGGCTCCTGAGGTATTTCTGACCATTTCTTAGCAGGAAGCCACTGTTTGCCTTCAAGAGAGTAGCAAATTGCCGGGTTATGGTGAGAAGGGTCCAGTGGGGGCAAGATAAAGTGGGGTCAAAGCAGCCGACTGTCTCATTGGCGACGGGGGTCCCTGCAAAACTGCAGGAGTGATAGAGATAAGAGAAACTGCCGGCACTCTTTAGCACACCATCTGCAGGTCTGTATGATTATGCCTTCCAGTGAATTAGATATGACAGAACCTTGAGGGAAAAAAAGTGTCTTGGAAGTCTTGAGATAAAAATGAGGAAAGAAGGAAAGTTAAAGAATGAAAAGAGAAAGTCTAGGATGAAGGAAGAAGCAGGGATGGACTTTTAGGGCCATTGAGGCCCACACACACACATCTACTACATTTTTGTCAATAAAATCAGACCTTGTCAGACAGCTAGATTTTGACAAACTATTATTTTGTGAGGAGGAAGACACCAAAGCTTGACCAGAAAAGGTCAATACGTGGCAAGCGGTGGGACTCTCACTAACTGTCATAAGGATCAAATATAAACTAGTGTAAATGATAGTAAATAATAGCTAATAAGAATTTATAAAATATATTATTACATTTTATGATATAATTTGAGTTTTCAAAATATTACAAGCAAAAAATAGTAGTAGTAGAAGTATTAATTACTACTACTATTACTACTATTAGTAATTACTACAGCTACTATTTAGTATTAATTACTACTATTAATTAATTATTGTCTGCCACTAGGCACATCCATGCAGGGCAAATAAAATTATTTTCATATTTGAATATGACATATTTAATATAATATTTTGTTTTATTATTATATATTACATTTTTATCATATATTTTGAAAAGTCAAATAATTATTTTCAAAAAATATATGTCTGCTTCTAGGTGACAGTGGTGTAGAACAAATCAAATGCTTTTCATATTTTACTGGTTTTCAATTAATCGTTTCAAAATATTTAACAATCTGTAATTGTACATAATTCAAATTATATGATAAAATATATTTTCAACATTATGGAAATAGGCCAAAGATACTGGTTTTCAATTACATTTTTTTTCAGTTTTATATTTAATATAATATTTTGTATAATAGTTATTGTTTTATACATGATAAATGTTATCATATAATTTGAATTTTCAAAATATTATTAAATATATTTTACAAAAAACAAACAAACAAAAAAACCCCATTAAGGTGTCTGCCTCTATCGACAACATTAAATGCCTAACAGGGCCATGATGGAGAAAAAATAAGGCTAAATTTAAGTAGCACAGAAGTGGACACGAATGGTTCCACAATGTTCTTCTGAGTCTTCAGTATATCCATTGCCTTCTAGAGAGGATCTATGGATGAACGTCTTTCTTTCCTGCCTCTGAGTGGATTCACATTGATGGTGTCTCTACAATCACTCCTTCATCCCACCATCACTATATACACTCAATCCTCTTCAGCACTCGACTTCTGTGGGTCGATAGGATTTTGGAAGTTGTTCCAATTTAAATGCAAATGTCTTCCCTCATTTTCTGTCCAGTCGGCATTGCCGTATCCCCATTAACTTTTGAGTAGCCTTCAGTGTTGTTAATGGGATGCTTACCTTGTCTATGTGCCTTGTGCTCCAGAACTTTCCCAATTGAATTTTACGTATATCACTTTACATTCTACATATGCAGTCACTGTGTGACTTCTCTTTGCTGTTCAATAATTATTTATGTTGTTGTTTTTGCTATTGTTCTTGTTCCATCTGAGATATGCTAAAGGCAGCGGCGGTGTGTCACATATGATGAAAGCGTAATGTAAAGCAACGATAATTACAGAGAAATGGCCATTTGCTTTACAACTGTCGCTCACACAATTGCCTTTTCTCACAGTCTCTGAGCCATTGCAAACCTCTAAGTTCACTCAAAGAATTTCCTTTTCCCAGTTTTGCAGTTCTTAAAGATGATGTAATTTGGCCTCCCCTGCAGCAAGGGAAAATTGTTTCAATTAGCTTCTAAACAGCTTTCTCAGAAGCTATTGACTCGCTGTTTTTTTTTCTTCGTTCTATGTGAAGATGACACTGGGGGATTTGAGATGGTCTTGATATGTTCTTAACGTTCATCTTCTCTTTGTCAGCATGCTGGTCAATTGCAGTGGACGCATGTTAACTCTCCTAGTCAACCTTGCTGCCTCAATAAGGAATGTAGCATTTTAGTGACATTTCATGTTTATTATACAGTCGTTTGTTGTATTACCGTATAATCTTTTTTTTTTCTTCCCCACAATTTTCTGACATGCATTCAGCTTGAACCTCTTATTATACTCGGTTCAAACGTTTTTTGTAGATAATGCAGTCTTTGTATTTTTATTGTGGCATTGAGTGTGTCACTCTCATGGCCTTTGCTAAAAATGATTCTAGATTTTAAAATCATGTTTAAAGTGGTTAATAAGTTCAGTCTTGGGTGTGCTGCCTATTTTGATTTTTGAAAGAAATTTAAGACAAGTCTCCTTCTGACGCATTTAAAACTGTCACATCTGTATATTATATATATATATATATATATATATATATATATATATAAAATTTATATATTTATACTTTACAATTAACTATTCCATTCTAAATATATATTATTTAATATATTTTTATACATTCATATTTGTTAAATATGTAATATATATTATTAGTTTTTGTTTAAAAAAAAAAGTAAATAATACATTTTCTAATATAATTTGAATTTTCTATATATTACAGTGGATTTTACTGGTATTCAATTTACTGTTCAAGTATACAATTTATAATATTTTTATATTTATTATTTTAATATATAATTATTTTACATAATATCATAAATGCTAATTGGAATTTATTGCATACTATCTTTTCAAAATATTATTAGAATTTTTTACAGCTAAAAAATATGTAAGGTGTCTGCAATGCAGGACAGATGAAATGGTTTTCATAATTTACTGTTACAGTCCAATTTTAAAGCGGATTTAAAATCATGGCATTTGGTAATTACTTGTCTTAGTAAACGAATCAATATTACACCTGACGCTTGCAGATTGGTATCAGTCCATTTCCTCTTTGGCATGTTTAGATACATTATTTCAGTTCTGCAGATTTATAGTTTTCAGTTCTGCAGATTTATAGTATCTGTCAAATACAAATGTGTCTTCTATATCTAGATTAATCTGTGGTTCTTGAAGCATATACGCTCGGGTGCACATTTGTGTTGTTTATGCTGCAGTGCTTAGAGTTATACTTGAGTGAGTGTTTCTCTCTCTCTGACCTCTGACTGCTCACATTAAGTAGGTGATTTTAGAGACATTAGAAGATTGTCTAAGTGCAGTTAAAAACACCTCTCTGAGTTGCTGTAAGTTAGCCTCCTGCGGGTAAATTACTGGGCCTTTATAAATGCTCCCAGGAGAGAGAGGAAATTACAGCAGATGCACTGCATCAAATGTCAGTATGCCACATTCTCAGAGTCATAATGCACATAAATAACAGATTAAATAAACTATATCGCAGGGTATTTAATTTCACAGTTGTGAGAAAATATGATTTAACCAACAGATATCAGTCTTTATTGCAACAGATGATGTGATTTATTTTTGTTTTGTCTTTTAGAAAAACATGTCCTGTAAATTACTCAATATTCTTCTCATTTCATTATTCGTTTTGTTGACAGTACTCTCTCTGACATTAGAATTTTAGTTTGAAAAATGTGTCAAACTAAGAGTTAAACATTTAAAGTGGAAGTGAAGCAGTCAGTCAAGTTTACATTGTTTGGTAAACTGGTTTCAATTTGAAAAAAATAAATAATAATAATTATATATATATATATATATATATATAACAAACATGATTAATATAACAGTTATATTAATCATGTTTTTATTAAAGGGGAAATCGGTTTACTAAATAATGTAAACTTTACTGACTGCTTCACTTCCACTTTAACAGTCAGCAGCATAACTACAACAACTAGTAAAGACTAGTTTCCGGTTAACTTGTGCATTTATTCGTTGAGCAGATTGCTTAAAGTATTCTGTTTGTGTAATGTGTTTGTTTGAGCTGTTCAGATTATCAGTGTCCAGCTCTTTTAGCTCACGCGGGTGAGTTATCAACATACTGTATTATGATTGGATTATTGGAGTCAATTCTTTCTATATTTTTCTCATACTAAAACATTATTAGTGCACTGTTACTGTTCTTCAAGTTTGTTTTTACCTCCAGTCCCTTAGTGTTTTCCGCCTTGTCGACAATCAAGAAGTCCTTCAACAACAAACATCTACGTCAATATTTTCATTGGCGGGATTAGCACTGAACAGATGTTTCTTTGCTATGTTGCACGACTCCAAGGGTCTCTTCTGTTTAAAGCCACGTCATTAAGGAGAAGACTAGTGTGTCTCTCACAGATATCACTTAAAATAGGTCTCGCTGCGGATTAGCCATGGTTTGTGTTTACATGTTACTGACTCATGGCTGAATCACATCCATTTTGAGAGCCAAATTATTTCCCTCCTCTGGTTGAGTGGTTCGCCTGAAAAGACATTCAGTCGTGTTTGTGGAGATGTTGACGGTCCTTTTACATTCCACCTGGTATGACAAATGTCAGATGAATAAAAATTTTTTTGAAGACTTTGCTATTTAACTATTAAATGACATGAATTTACTAAACGGTTGCGCCATGGTAGAGTTTGGCGAGAACCTGCGTCTTCGCTGTCCACCCGTATTAAAGTCAGTCATTCTTTTCAGCACAAACACGCCTCCATTCTATGTAAATTAGGCTCTTAGTTTGTGCCTTATTCACCAAAACCATTGTGAAAGTTTTTTTTTTTGCCTGGTGCTTTAATGCTATTACCACCCATGGAAAGCAGGCGTTAAAGGGAATTTTATTTAAGAGACATGCACGTTTTTTAAATTTTTTTATTTTAGATCTAGAAAGCAGTTATTCATGAAACGAGTGTTATATATCCAAACACAGTCACAGTAAAGTATGCCAGATCACAGCTGTCTGCTCCATCATCCACAAGTGAGCACTTCAGAGGATTAGGAAAAGCATATAGTTTATGGGAACGCTTGCATCGTTACCTGATTTGCATAATTGCTTTAATTAATTAGTAATTAAACCGTTTTCAGTGGGAGGAACTTCATTCTTAATGATTCCCCCCCTAAATCTATGGTTGAACTTTAAGAGTATTTGAGTTGTTAATTGCGGTTAATTTAATGAATATTATTATAGTTTCATTCATGAATGCTGACTGGTCAATATTACATTCCAGCTGTGATAAAATACACAGCTAGGATGTGAAACATATTCATCTAGCTGTTGAAAATAAATTTTTTTAACTCATGTAATATAAGAAAAAGGTTATGATGTAAAATATGCAGTGTTTTTAGGTAATCTGTGACATTTGATCATACTTTGAACAAAAGTGCTGAAACGTTCTTGCTCTTTGGAAGGTTTCATACATGGAGTTCACATAGCTTGAATGCTGTTGTCATTAAAACAAAAGAGGGACATACTAAATTCTTATTAATTTTAATTTAACCTTCTAGAGAAATGATGGAACTTTAAAAATCCCCCGAAAATAAAATGCTGTAATTTACACACCCTTATGTCGTTAAGTTCGACTATGAAAATATTCTTTTCCAATTAAATGTTGCTTGGACCCCAACGTCCTTCAAAATATCATCTTTTATGTTCTGTAAAAGTCACAAGTTTGGAATGACAACAGGGTGAGTATATGGAAGAATATTAATTTCTGGGTTAATAATTGCTAAAATAATTTTATTGCATTTATTTCATTGCATTAATTTAATGCAATACTTAAAAAATATATATATATGTATTTATTTAGTATAATTTGTAAAAGGCATTATCCTTTTTATGAATGCAATAGGGCAGTGTTTCTCATCCCTGGTCCTGAGCACCCCCCAACACTGCACATTTTGTATGTCTCCCTTATCTGATACCCATTTCAGGTCCTGGAGTTTCTTCTAATGAGCTAATGAGTTGAATCAGGTGTGTTTGATTAGGGAGACACACAAAATGTGCAGTGCTGGGGGGCGCCCAGGACCAGGGTTGAGAAACACTGAAATAGGGCCTTCATGATCATGCTGTTGTACCTTATTGCTTAAATATAGAACAGCCTTTTCAATGATAATGGAGGTTGTAGTACATCTGCCCTATTATCTTACCTTATACATGATTGCGCTTTTAACAAAGAGTGACCCTAAAAGGTTAATCATAATGAACACAGACTGTTACCCATCCAACCCAACGAGAATTACATATTCCCAAAGGATCCTCGATCTATAGCTTTGGTATTTGCATACTTTTTGTAATTATCTCAATCCAGTGCCATTGATTTTTGGGCTTGATACCTAATTGGAGGACTGCCATTAATGGCATATTTTAAACGCTCCAATCACAGTATCTCCACTGATATGCAATCTGGACTGACATCCAAATTCAGCATCTGTCTCTCTTCTGTAAATCTGAACATCCCCTCTTATCACTGCATTAGCATTGCAGCCATGTACGCTTTTGTGTTATTGTAACAAAAGTCTCGGTTTATTTCCAAGCGGGCCCCTTTTACCGGGGAGGGATGGAGATAAGCTAAACAACTGTGATTTGACAGCGGAACGTATAAGCGGCAGGTCGTGAACAGAGGAAGCGAGCGTTTAAAGATGCATCACAGAATGGCCACGAGGTCAGAAAAGGTTCAAACAAAGCAAGTTTTGCCCATAATGCTATAAATCAATAGGGACAGACGCCCGCTTGCTTTTGTGAGCAGATATAAATATATAAATAGCCGAGCTGCCACACTGCTGGGTGCCTAAATATCATCTTTTATGTTCTGTAAAAGTCACAAGTTTGGAATGACAACAGGGTGAGTATATGGAAGAATATTAATTTCTGGGTTAATAATTGCTAAAATAATTTTATTGCATTTATTTCATTGCATTAATTTAATGCAATACTTAAAAAATATATATATATGTATTTATTTAGTATAATTTGTAAAAGGCATTATCCTTTTTATGAATGCAATAGGGCAGTGTTTCTCATCCCTGGTCCTGAGCACCCCCCAACACTGCACATTTTGTATGTCTCCCTTATCTGATACCCATTTCAGGTCCTGGAGTTTCTTCTAATGAGCTAATGAGTTGAATCAGGTGTGTTTGATTAGGGAGACACACAAAATGTGCAGTGCTGGGGGGCGCCCAGGACCAGGGTTGAGAAACACTGAAATAGGGCCTTCATGATCATGCTGTTGTACCTTATTGCTTAAATATAGAACAGCCTTTTCAATGATAATGGAGGTTGTAGTACATCTGCCCTATTATCTTACCTTATACATGATTGCGCTTTTAACAAAGAGTGACCCTAAAAGGTTAATCATAATGAACACAGACTGTTACCCATCCAACCCAACGAGAATTACATATTCCCAAAGGATCCTCGATCTATAGCTTTGGTATTTGCATACTTTTTGTAATTATCTCAATCCAGTGCCATTGATTTTTGGGCTTGATACCTAATTGGAGGACTGCCATTAATGGCATATTTTAAACGCTCCAATCACAGTATCTCCACTGATATGCAATCTGGACTGACATCCAAATTCAGCATCTGTCTCTCTTCTGTAAATCTGAACATCCCCTCTTATCACTGCATTAGCATTGCAGCCATGTACGCTTTTGTGTTATTGTAACAAAAGTCTCGGTTTATTTCCAAGCGGGCCCCTTTTACCGGGGAGGGATGGAGATAAGCTAAACAACTGTGATTTGACAGCGGAACGTATAAGCGGCAGGTCGTGAACAGAGGAAGCGAGCGTTTAAAGATGCATCACAGAATGGCCACGAGGTCAGAAAAGGTTCAAACAAAGCAAGTTTTGCCCATAATGCTATAAATCAATAGGGACAGACGCCCGCTTGCTTTTGTGAGCAGATATAAATATATAAATAGCCGAGCTGCCACACTGCTGGGTGCCTATTAATACGACGCTACCCTTTTGAAAGGGTTATCAAAAAACAAGAATGGCTGGCTGCACACCAACACAAACGGGCTGTGCTTCAGAGTACTGTAAGATTGGGCACCCATGACTCACTACATATGGTTATATGCCAGCGTGTGGGAGAGCAGGAAGCTTAACATGTGCGACCTTGATAATCTCTTCCCTGTTTTAGAAAAGAAATTAGGTCTCATTGGACGGCTTGTTTGCTTAGCTAACTTTAGCCTTGGCTTTCCATTGTTTTGTGAGGGCCTGTCGAAAACACTTGGAACAAGCTGAGCGAGAATATAAACGGCAGTCAAAATCTGTTTAGCTTGAGAGACGTAACGTGCGCAAAAGAAGTGCTCTTCTATACAATATTAATCTAAATCGTGAATACAAAGAGATTGAAGTTGAATGGCCTGTTTTTAGACACTCAACCCATTAGCATATTTGGCTCTCGAATCAGACAACGATATTTGTAAAGTCTCTCTTCAACGCCTATGACTGACCAAATGCCAACAACTGGATTTAGACAAGCAGGTCTTCAAGACTTTATCGCCGGACCCCAGTTCAGTTTGACTGTTTCTATGTATGTGGTTAATATGAAAAATTGGGGAAGGGAAGATGTTTCGGCGCCGGGTTCAAAGTGAAAAAAGCCCACTCTGCTGGACCTAGATCTGATGAGATTCCCAAGAGCTGTTGTGTTCCTTCATGTAAGTAAGACCTCCTAAAATGTCTAGCAAAGAGTAATGGGCACTGCTTCAAAGAGCGCTAGGTTGTTTTGACCTGTAATGAATTTCTTGACTGGGCAGGAGATTGGCTACTCGGCTCAGACCTGTGAGAGAGCGAGAGAGAGAGAGAGAGTCTCCATTCCAATGCTGGGGAGTTAATAAGTCTGTTGGGGTCCAAATATTTGTTCTGAAAGGTTAGCCTAATTATTTCCAAGAAATAAAAAGGTCAAAGGTCCATGTTAAATGAACAGGAAATACAGATACTTAAGTAACCACATTGCTCTTTTCTGAAGAGCTATCAAATACTTTTACAAAGGTGAGTGCACTTTAAAGTAAAAATGTGCAATTATTTTCAATGTTTAAAATACACTTTGTTTCAGCTTAATATGCAGAGACAACTATAAATAAGCCATTAGTAGGTTGTTGTTAGTGAGCATTCCAACCAGCCCAACACAGCAACGTTGACTCAACCAAAACTTGTTGGAATATATATATATATATATATATATATATATATATATGAGAATAATCTAAAGAGACAATGTTGAACACTCACCCTGAGAAGAGTCACCGTGTGCTGTTCCCATATTACAGTTTCCTCCATTGTTGTACTCTGAGATAGAGACAGAGAGAAAGCGGTCAGTTAGGACAAAGTCTAAGGACAGACAATGAGTTTGTATCAGCAGGTATTTCTCCTCTTTGTCATGAGGTGATTTTACTCTGACCTCTATGAGCTGCAGGACTTAAGCATCTTTACCAGACCAGCTCTCTATGCTTGAAGGAAATTTTTATGTGTGTATGTGTGTGTGTTGAATATATATATATATATATATATATATATATATATATATGAGAATAATCTACAGAGAATGGTCAAAGCAATGCAAATGCGCATACAATGTACGATAACTGTAGATACAGTGTGTGAGAACAATATTGTCACCCTATTAATGGGTAGTTGGCACCTTTATGAAAACTAACTTATGAAAGCTTAACTATGAAAATCATGTGCCAGAAAAATATTCACTCCAAATACATTCATAAATATTCCAAATGTGTAATGCTTTTATGATTGTTCCTGGTTTCTTCTGTTGAACTTGTTCAGTTTTGGTTTCATCAAGCTATAAAATCATTCTTCTTAATGTCCCGAGTACTCTTTGGAAACTTTAGGCAAGATCTAATGGGCAGCAATGAACATCCAGTTTTTGATTACACATTTTTTGGTCAGATTTATAGTTGTTCCTCATTTTCTGTACTTTGTAATGACGTATTTCACTGTGCTTCCCGCTATATCCAATGCAAGGCCTACAATGCCTTGATCAGCATTTCGTCTAAGTATCTTGTCTTGCACCCACACTTTTCTTCCAAATGTAGTGGGGGTTTTTTCCCTTGAAAATGCACTAAGTAAAGATACTTTTTATTCTTAAAGTGTCTACGAGTATGTTGATGTGTGGTAAAAAAATCTTAAGAAAATGTTAATAATTTTATGTGCAAGTCCAAGGAGTGGAAATGTTTTAATGGCATGATAAACACAAATGCTGTTGTCACAGTGCATTTTACACAGTTTAAATATTAATGAAAATTAAATTAGATTCCTGACATTTGGTATTTCTCACTCAAATGCAGATTAAAATGCATTTTAATGCCATTTATTCACAGTAGCTTATTTTGTATTCTGGTCGTCCTGCTCCTTACATTAAATTGATTTATATTTCCACATTCTAATTGATCTCTGTGACTCATTTTTGGGGTACAAATTAAGAATGTCTGCCTGAAGAGACTCTTACCTTAACAAAAGTGCTCCATGATCCTATTTTCCCCCAAATTACTCTCTTTAAATTGGGACAGACGAGGTGAGGACTGCAGATGAAAGGCCAGCACCTTGGACAGTTCCAGCCTGATTTTGTGCCTGCTGGTCAAAATGAATCACTTTTAAGGAGACTGTACTGGAGTGAGATATCTGTACAGCTCATGCTGCCATACAAGCCCATTTGAGATTGTGAAAAGTCTCATTAGCAACAAATAGCCATTAACCTCCATTTATTATTGTCCTGCTGCTTATTATTCTCTGATTATGTTTTTCAGCTTCTGTTTTTAATCTGTTTACAGTAAAAGATTCAAATGTGCAATTTACCAGATGCTGAAACAGTCATTGATATTTAGTGGATAAAGGGGCATATTTAATGGGCAATCATGAAGCTACCTGTTTTTAGTTAGATAACACAATTATTCAAACATAATGTCAAATATTGGTGGATTTACCAACCCATTAAATTCAATTATGATTTAAATTGTACATTTACTGTAAAATACACTGTAAAATGATTGATTAATCTTACATAAAGGATGTTAACTTATTTAAATTAATTTGAAATTGCATGTTTATGCGTCCATAGAAACTTTAGTCATCCAATTTGTATAAATCATATAGGTTGCAGATGTGTTAACTAATTGCAAATAGACTTAACTGCAATATTTTTGTCATTTATTAACCCTACAATATTAGTAGTAGTTGCAGTAATTTTTTTATTTTTTTGGTTGTATTGGTCATATTTACTCAACTATTTAAAAATAAATAAATAAATAAATAAAAATAATTTTAGAGAGAGAGAGAGAGAGAGAATATTACAAAAAATGCCCATGCTTTGACCAAGAATACATAAATTATTCAAGGGCTTATGGGTATTCTCCATAGCTGCAATTCTGTACTTGATAATCTTGAATTATTAATAATTAAATTATAAGTTGAATTGATTTTGAAGTCAAAGAAGCCTGTAGAGTTGTGATATTTGAGTTATAATTTCAAGACATGACATTTCAAGTAGGACCACTTGATTATTTGGAAACAGTTTAAAATATGGTTTCATTTGTTGATATTAGATAATTACATTAGAGAAAAAGGACTAAAAAGTTAATTCTAACTCCTTATTTCTCTTGTTTTCCAGTACAAATAAGAAAAATAAACACATCTAAGTTTAAATTTTTTTTTTAGTTTTCAGTGCATGATCTGTGATGCTGTCTCTATAAAGATATAAGTTCATGACAGACACGGGTCTGAAAAAACAGTTTCCTCAACATGTAGTAATGCAAGCTTACTTCACAGTTCACAGGCAGGTTTAAGGCTCTTTTTGATATTCCTTTTGCCTGTAAACATGCCTAGAGTGGCTGAGAGTGCATTCTTGAGACATGATTTGAGTGCATTTCTCCCACTGGTCAACGCGGTGATGAATTTAAAGTAGCCTGGGTTCAGACGTGCCACACTTCCCCAAACAACACGAATGGATCTATCACACTGACAATAGCTTAGAACTTGGCGTGGAAATAACAAATAGAGACTCCACATGGTCACAAAGGCTAAGGCGGCAGAGAATTGCTTAAAAGAAGCCTGATACCACTGCAGTGAATTATCTATCACAGATAAGAAAATAAATGCTTATTTTCTCAGTTTATTATCTTAAGTGTCAGGGTTTGTTTGTTCATGTGCAAGTTACTTTAATGAATCAAATCAAGCAAACCTTGAGGATGTGCTAACTGCTATAAATAACCATGCATTATTAAGACCTGTAGAAGCAACTTTTCAACAAACTGCTCAGTTTTGAGTCAACTTTGTTCACTTTGTGTAGACTAATACTGTAGGGTTAAGCAAATGATCATTAACATGTTTAAACTGGAATTAAATGGTGTCAGAGGTTGGACTGAATGATTGCAAATTCACTTTGCACATCACTTATTACAAATAGAGTACTAGATCTGAATAGCGCCGGAGGGAATATACGGTTTCAGAGACATGTGGACAAAACTCGTTTTCATTGATTAGGTTCCTGCCTGAAATAAGCAGGAAATAAAAGTATAATTTAAGGCATGAGTTTAAAAAGCCAGAGGTCAATGAAAACAGTTCAGATTCAAAGCAGGCTTGCATATACAGTGACATTAATATTTATGCTGGAATATCAGTGAATTTCATAAATGCTCCGCTGTTTCTCTTCTCATTTCCAAATGCCCACCCGAGGAGGTTATGCTAGCAGAATCTTTCTACCTACATTGTTGGCAAAAAGTTTTGAATAATAATTGTATATATATATATATATATATATATATAT
>NW_015505230.1:101145-104159 GCF_001515645.1 Sinocyclocheilus grahami
AAGAAGTCTCTTATGCTCACCGAGGCTGCATTTATTTGATCAAAATACAGTAAAATCACTAATATTGTATAATATTATTACAGTTTAAAATAACGGTTTTCTAGTTGAATATATTTTAAAATGTAATTTATTCCTGTGATGCAAATCTAAATTTTCAGCTTCATTACTCCAGTCTTCAATGTCGCATGATCCTTCAGAAATATGCTGTCTAAAATGCTGATTTGGTGCTCAAAAAAAATTTTGAATCAATATTGAAAACATCTCTAGGTTACGTCTGTAACCATGGTTCACCGAGGGAACGAGACGCTGTGTCGAGATTCGCTTTGGGAACGCCCTTGCGTGACCGCGTTCTGAAGCACGCGTCAAATCAGTCCAATGGAGCAGCGAGACGTCATGAGCGGGGTGACGTAAGCACCAGAAAGTATAAAAGCGCATCCGGCAGAGCGCAAACCAGCTTCGATGAAGTAGCGCATGCAGGGAGTATGGCAAAGAGACGCAGCGTCTCATTCCCTCGGGGAACCATGGTTACATACGTAACCTAGAGACGTTTCCCTTCAGGAACTCGAGCTGCGTCGGGATTCGCTTTGGGAACGAGAATACCCACTGCGCCATACTACCAAGTCCCTGCCTGTGTGTGTATCTTATGAGCACATCACGAAGAGAACTTGGGAACCTGGGGTAGATGCCAGGTCTAGGTTGTAAAAGCGGACAAAAGTGTGCGGAGAGGACCAGCCCGCTGCACCACAAATGTCCTGCAAGGCCACACCCAAGTTGAAAGCCTTGGAGGACGCCATACTCCTGGTCGAGTGCGCTCTGACCCCCATAGGTGACGGGAGGCCAGAGGACTCGTAGGCTAGTGAGATGGCCTCGACCACCCACCTACTCATGGTCTGCTTGGTCGCCGGAGATCCTTTCTTTGGAAAGAGATGATGGCCTCCCCACAGACCCTGGGCAGAGCGGCCACTCATGACCGCTCCCCAGCCCGTGAGAGAGACATCCGTCATTAGCGTTACGCGACGACAAGGAGCACCTAACATCGGGCCTTGAACCAGGAACCAACGTTTCTTCCACATGTCTAAGGCACGTAAGCATCGCCGCGTGACCTTGATAATGCGAAACGGATTCCCCCTCTGGGAAAATCCTTTGGTTCTGAGCCACCACTGCAAGGGTCTCATGTACAGCAGGCCAAAATGTATCACGTTGGACGCTGCTGCCATCAGGCCCAACAGCCTCTGAAACTGTTTGACAGTGAGTGACTGGCCTTCTCTTGTTTGGTGCCCTGAAATGGATGACCGGCAGGGAACAACCGACCTGACTGCTGTAGCACCCTCACTCGAGGGGGCGAGCTCTCCCATGCCGTACCGTTGCCGGGTGGCAGCTGGGAATTTCGCTCGCTGGAGCTCACTGAGCCCTGAAGCACCGAGGGTGGCAGGGGTATCAGTGACTCTCCGTGAGGGCACTGAGGAGGATCGGGCACCGTATACTAAGGTGTTATCCTTTCCTCCCCAGGTGGGGCTGCCCTCAGGGGCCTGACGATGTTGGCGTCAGGACCGCTTAGTCGAGGTCCTCTTCGACAAAATAACGGTCCGCAGATCCGTCTTCGGTCTAGAAGACCCCGACTGAGAGTGTCGGCCCAACCCCCGTTCTTTTTGCAGAGGGGTGCGGGTTGCAACGCTCTATCTTTGTGACTGGCAGTATGAGGAGCTTGACGGCTGGGGCTGCTCCCGCTCAGCAGCCCCATGGGCCTGGGGGCGACGAGGGAGGAATCGTTGAAACGCCTTTGCTTGCTTTTTCGCCTCCTGAAACCTCTCGACGACAGTGTTGACTGCGTCGCCGAAAAGGCCAGAGGGCGAAAGCGGGGCGTCTAGGAGGAAGAATCTATTCTTATCTTGCATATCGGACAGATTCAACCGCAGATGCTGCTCCGTGGCCACCATTGCTGCCATTGAATGGCCGATAGCTCTGGCCGTTTCTTTGGTGGCTCGGAGGGACAAATCTGTGGCCCAACGCAGTTCCCCCTCCTCCCTGTCATCCAGGTCCTTGAGCAGGTCAGCCTGGTATGCTTGTAACACCGCCATGGTGTGCAAGCATGCGCCAGCCTGACCTGCCGCCGTATAAGCTTTCCCAACCAGACTAGATGTTAGCTTAACAGGCCTGGTGGGAAGCTTCGGGGCCTTCAGGGACGATGCTGAGGGTGGGGAGAGATAGCTCGCGAGCATCTGCTCCACTACTGGCATCGCCCCATATCCCTTCTCATTCAGCCCCACGATATTGGAATAATTAGACACTGTGGGGCTATAGATACGAGAAGAATACATTTTTTCCCACGATCGTGACACCTCGGCATGGAGATCTGAAAAAAAGTGAAGGCCCATCGTGAAGGCTGTGACCTCGCCCTCAGGAAACGCTCAGCTAATTTGCTTTTAGGACGAGCGTCTTGTTTTTTGGCTGGCCACTCGATTTTTAATTTGGCTACAGCACGAGTCACAACCTTCACAAGCTCCTCATACGTGAGGGACTGCGGTGGCGAGTCCACAGTCTCCTCTGTCTCGACACTCATCACTTCTACCTCCTCGGAGGAAGATAGATGAAGTGCCTGGCTCCCTCTCCGGGGGGAAGAAACCGCAGCGCGGGCTTCCAAACCCTGAGAGACAGCCGCGGATCTAGCGGGTGAGGACCGAGAAAAGGACGAGCCCGTCTCGGATCCCTCCGCTAAATCCACTTGTGATCCCCACGACAACAGTCTGCACTGTGCCTCGGCAACAGCGGGACCGCGAGCCTGGCTGCTCTCATCAAACACGGCCAGTCGAGAGCGGAGCGAGCGCAGCGAGAGCAGCTCGCAGTCATGACAATCAGCCCCCTCAAGAGCTGACCGTGCGTCCCAAACAAACGACACACAAATCGTGTGTATCCCCCACTGCCAGATATCGTGGGCAGGGAGGAACACAGCGTTTGTAATGCCGTTCGCTCGCCATAGACTTTCTCATTGTTTTATATATATGAGTGCTTGTGCA
>NW_015505230.1:109804-112072 GCF_001515645.1 Sinocyclocheilus grahami
GCAGTGGAGCCAGAGCAGCATCCACACACTTCGTGAAAGTGCGGGGTGAGAGTGACAGGCTGAAGGGAAGAACTCGATATTGGTATGCTTCGCCCCCGAAAGCAAACCTCAGGAACTTCCAGTGTTGAGGGAGGATGGAAACATGGAAATAAGTGTGTTTGAGATCTATCGTAACAAACCAGTCCTTGGACTGGATCTGAGATACTATCTGTTTGATAGTGAGCATCTTGAACCGAAGCCGTTTGATAGCGTGGTTCAGAAGACGGAGATCTAAGATCGGACACAACCCCCCATCCCTCTTTGGAACGATGAAGTAACGACTGTAGGACCCGTTCTATGTCCCCCTTTCTCAAGAGAGTATCTACTTCTTGTTCCATTACTAGAGCCTGCTCGGGGCCCACTAATGTGGGGATGACCCCGTTGAAACGAGGCGGACGAGAACCAAACTGGATTCTGTAACCTTTCTCTACAATCTGCAGGACCCATTTTGAGATATTTGGTAGAAGTTTCCACGCTACCAGAAAATCTACTGAGGGAACCAGTCTCTCGAGGCTAGCCTCTGGTGTTATTAGAGGAGCCAGTTTGGTGCCCTGAAATGGATGACCGGCAGGGAACAACCGACCTGACTGCTGTAGCACCCTCACTCGAGGGGGCGAGCTCTCCCATGCCGTACCGTTGCCGGGTGGCAGCTGGGAATTTCGCTCGCTGGAGCTCACTGAGCCCTGAAGCACCGAGGGTGGCAGGGGTATCAGTGACTCTCCGTGAGGGCACTGAGGAGGATCGGGCACCGTATACTAAGGTGTTATCCTTTCCTCCCCAGGTGGGGCTGCCCTCAGGGGCCTGACGATGTTGGCGTCAGGACCGCTTAGTCGAGGTCCTCTTCGACAAAATAACGGTCCGCAGATCCGTCTTCGGTCTAGAAGACCCCGACTGAGAGTGTCGGCCCAACCCCCGTTCTTTTTGCAGAGGGGTGCGGGTTGCAACGCTCTATCTTTGTGACTGGCAGTATGAGGAGCTTGACGGCTGGGGCTGCTCCCGCTCAGCAGCCCCATGGGCCTGGGGGCGACGAGGGAGGAATCGTTGAAACGCCTTTGCTTGCTTTTTCGCCTCCTGAAACCTCTCGACGACAGTGTTGACTGCGTCGCCGAAAAGGCCAGAGGGCGAAAGCGGGGCGTCTAGGAGGAAGAATCTATTCTTATCTTGCATATCGGACAGATTCAACCGCAGATGCTGCTCCGTGGCCACCATTGCTGCCATTGAATGGCCGATAGCTCTGGCCGTTTCTTTGGTGGCTCGGAGGGACAAATCTGTGGCCCAACGCAGTTCCCCCTCCTCCCTGTCATCCAGGTCCTTGAGCAGGTCAGCCTGGTATGCTTGTAACACCGCCATGGTGTGCAAGCATGCGCCAGCCTGACCTGCCGCCGTATAAGCTTTCCCAACCAGACTAGATGTTAGCTTAACAGGCCTGGTGGGAAGCTTCGGGGCCTTCAGGGACGATGCTGAGGGTGGGGAGAGATAGCTCGCGAGCATCTGCTCCACTACTGGCATCGCCCCATATCCCTTCTCATTCAGCCCCACGATATTGGAATAATTAGACACTGTGGGGCTATAGATACGAGAAGAATACATTTTTTCCCACGATCGTGACACCTCGGCATGGAGATCTGAAAAAAAGTGAAGGCCCATCGTGAAGGCTGTGACCTCGCCCTCAGGAAACGCTCAGCTAATTTGCTTTTAGGACGAGCGTCTTGTTTTTTGGCTGGCCACTCGATTTTTAATTTGGCTACAGCACGAGTCACAACCTTCACAAGCTCCTCATACGTGAGGGACTGCGGTGGCGAGTCCACCGTCTCCTCTGTCTCGACACTCATCACTTCTACCTCCTCGGAGGAAGATAGATGAAGTGCCTGGCTCCCTCTCCGGGGGGAAGAAACCGCAGCGCGGGCTTCCGAACCCTGAGAGAGAGCCGCGGATCTAGCGGGTGAGGACCGAGAAAAGGACGAGCCCGTCTCGGATCCCTCCGCTAAATCCACTTGTGATCCCCACGACAACAGTCTGCACTGTGCCTCGGCAACAGCGGGACCGCGAGCCTGGCTGCTCTCATCAAACACGGCCAGTCGAGAGCGGAGCGAGCGCAGCGAGAGCAGCTCGCAGTCATGACAATCAGCCCCCTCAAGAGCTGACCGTGCGTCCCAAACAAACGACACACAAATCGTGTGTATCCCCCACTGCCAGATATCGTGGGCAGGGAGGAACACAGCGTTTGTA
>NW_015505230.1:113070-139011 GCF_001515645.1 Sinocyclocheilus grahami
TCTGCGCTGTGCCTCGGCAACAGCGGGACCGCGAGCCTGGCTGCTCTCATCAAACACGGCCAGTCGAGAGCGGAGCGAGCGCAGCGAGAGCAGCTCGCAGTCATGACAATCAGCCCCCTCAAGAGCTGACCGTGCGTCCCAAACAAACGACACACAAATCGTGTGTATCCCCCACTGCCAGATATCGTGGGCAGGGAGGAACACAGCGTTTGTAATGCCGTTCGCTTGCCATAGACTTTTCATGATTGTTTATATATATGCTTGTGCGGACGGACAACAGTAAATAGACAGACACATACATAGAGCGCTACTGAAGAGCAGAAGCTTGTTTGTGCTCTGCCGGATGCGCTTTTATACTTTCTGGTGCTTACGTCACCCCGCTCGTGACGTCTCGCTGCTCCATTGGACTGATTTGACACGTGCTTCAGAACGCGGTCACGCAAGGGCGTTCCCAAAGCAAATCTCGACGCAGCTCGAGTTCCTGAAGGGGAACAAATATTCCTGGCTAATATTTAAACCTTGATCCACTACCATTCAACGTTTTAGAGCGAATGAATAAAATAATAAGAATTTTATTCATCAAGGACACGTTAAATTGGTTAAAAAGAAAAAAAAATCAAGTAAATGCTGTTCATTGAACTTTCTATTCATCAAATAATCCTGAGGGGAAAAAAAGTGTATCACGGTTTCTCCAAAAATGTTAAAGAGCAAAAACTATTTTCAACATTGGTAATAATAGAAACCATTATTGATAATTGAGAACCAATAATAATTGAGCATCAAATCGGCATATTATTGTGATTTTTGAATGCTCATATGACACTGAAGACTGGAGTAATGATGCTGAAAATGTAGCTTTGCATCACAAGAATAAATTACATTTTAAAATATATTAAAATAGACAATAGTTATTTTAAATTGTAATAATATTTCACAATAGTACTGTTTTGACTGTATTTTTGATCAAATAAATGCAGCTTGATGAGCAGACTTAAAAAAAAAAAATGTGTTTGCATACAGATTCTCAGTCACAAACTTCATAAATATTACAAGGCTCTTCAATGCTGCATGGGCTAACAGCTTGTGGTCTCAGTTTATATATATTGTATCACATTTATGGAGGTTTAGCTTTCAAAGGTGTCTGGCTTTAGACAGCACTATCTTTTTGAAAGCTGTGAGCTGACATCTGTAACACATTTGGAGTGGTTTTGGTTTTGATTTTATTTCCCAAAGCATCTGTTAGGAACCTTGGGGATGAAGATGGTGGGTGTCTGATCAAGACTGTTTACATTCAACATTCCTTTAGCTTCAGTTGATTTTCACTAGTGTTTAGATGAAGAAGAGGGCAGGTTTTCAAGCATATTTTTCCTTCTTTAGCAAAAAGAAGCACTTTGTCATTGGTGCTCTCTCAGAGACAAAGGAAAACGTGCCATAAATAATCCAATATAGCAAAATAACACCCCCTCTCCTTTCTTTAGCTTGTGCTTGTAAGTAAAACTAAGACAAATGAAGAATGAAAGGCTGCGATGATGAATATTTCTCTCAGAGCGATAAAGAAGTTGTCTTTAAGTGCTTGTGAATGCTGGTGCACATCATGTGTTCTGATGACAATTTGATACTTGTTTTTATAAGACAGTACAATGCAGTAGCTTGACACTCACTCTGCCAAATGGGGTTCTTGAAGTTAAAATCACAGGAATGAAAAAGTAACAGCCACTGTTATTTAAACACTGATGGAAACAAACTTCCATGCGCTAAGTGCCTCTGAAGTATCCTGAGTCATATGGTGTGACGCTATTAACACAAAAATGTAATAACATATGATAAATCAGTAATGCTTTACTCCATTATATTTTTTTTCTACATGAGGCACATGAAGAGTGCAGAGAGAACAAGTATGAAAGAATATTTTTTAAAAGATGGAGAAAGCATTTCGTTAGCTGTTTTATTGCTGTTGAAAGATGTGAAACAAATAATTAAAGACTGAGTGTTAAATTCTTGAAAATGTTATGATAAGCAGTATTAAAAAAACTAGTTGCAAAAAAATTATTTGCACTTTTAAGCCACAAATATGTGATTTTGCTGCTCACGAGACGTTTCTTATTATTAATGTGGAAAACAGTTGTGCAGTTATGCTGTTTTTTGTGGAAACCATGATTTTTTTCATTTGTTAGAAATATACATATACATATATATATGTATATATATTTTTTTATTTTTTTTATTTACATTGTTTTGAAATACACACACACACACACACATTCTAATGTGTGTGTGTGTGTGTGTGTGTGTGTAGAATGACAGTGTTGGTATTCAAAACCCCCAAAATCTTCACGTTTCTATAATATAAAATCTGCTGCATATATTTGACTGCTGGGCTCAATAAAAAGATTCAATAAATATAATTACATTAGTTGAGTATATGCAGTACACATGACAGTATGAGTGTCATGTATTATTCACACAGATTAGTTTCCATCAATACCCATGTTTAAACAATCATGCTGTATTTAATCATCTCCAACATTTTACTCATATCTTGATTTGAATTTCCAAGTAGCAGTAGACAAATTCAGTAACACAGAATAAGATTATTCTATGGAGGCACTCTTTTATTGATGTCTTTTATTAATGATTTGAACTTATGTGACTTATGCTTGTGCTAAAGCCTTAATGTCATGTGGCACATCTTTCATTCTGCTCATCATAAATCTTAATTCAGGACTGATTACATATTCCTATCACCCTTCTTAATATCCCCTTGTGTTCAGGTAGAGATTATGCCCATCTTACTTTATTTTTATTTTTATTAATTCCTCTTTTTTTTCTGCATAAGTGCTATATGTCTTAATGACAACCACCAGACTGTTAGGTGAAAGTTTAAAACTCCTTTGCTCACCAGGAAAACACTGAATACTCTGTACTGAATGATCATAATGCCCAGAAGCATTATGGGAAACTGCAAAGTGCTTTATTAGGGTGAACTGTATTGCATTTTGTCCCATCTTTCCATATCACAAAGAATAAGAGACTCTGATCTTAACTTCTCAGCCTCATTCAAATGCATGACATTTTATCATGAAATGCCCTTTTTTTTGTGGAATACTTTCTATACACGTTCAGTAGCCATGTTAGACATGTTGCCTTTAGTAAACTGAAATTTGATCGATTTTCAATAAAAAAAAAATCAGGCTGAATTCATTTGCCATACGTTCAGTAGAAACTAAACTTTTCCCTGAATACAGACTTTAACAATGATATCTGTGACTTTGCTGAACGTCAAGGTGCATGGGTCATGTGAATTGTGTCGCCTCCCCATGATAAGTGTAATGGGTGCAGTTTTCCCCCTCTGCGGGTCTATTTCCCCACAGTTTCTGTGTATTAAGTGAGCGGTTCGCATGAAGCTTAAATGTTGGCACAGAATAGCTCATCCAGATTCAGAGAGGCTGATCAAATAAGTTCCGCATTACATCGAGAGGGCCCTAGGGGGACGTTGGGGATATCCTTTTCTCAGTGTGTATTCCCCAGCTTGCTACTAGCAAAAGTCTGTTAGCAACACAGCAATGCTGAGTCACACAGCAAAGCATCCAGCCAGAACCAGGAAATAACATGGTAATCACTGTCTTTTTCCCCTTTCAATGTTGCTGTGTAATCACAATGTCATTTTGAAAGATTTTTTATGAGATTTTAATGAGAACTAGCTGAAGGTGTGAATGGCAGCTGTAGTGTGACTATTACGGTTATCACTTACACTGATGTTATATGATGGCCTCAGATGTGTTTGCAAACACTGCCACAAGGGCTAGAAAGGCAAACTGTTGTTAAAACAAAGAGAGCCATTAAATAAAATTACAAAACACCTCTATGACATTGATGGGAATTGCTTTTCAGTGCAAATCTATTTAATTCATGAGCTGCTGATTCTGAGAACCCAGGAAATCATGACCTTCTTTTTAGTGCTTAGGGAAAAAAATCGGTGAGTATTCCATTAGATAATATTATTTTAGCCTCAAGGATTTTGTAATATAGGCCTACTGTCTTTCTAACTAGTGAATCACCCTGTCAGTTAAGTAATGTATACTTGGTTTCCACTGCAAAATGCCCTACAGACACCCTAAAGATTGCCTCAAAGTATATTCTGGTTTTCCTCAGAGAGCGAATGCGAGTAAAACTGCATTTTATAAGCAACAGAAGAAACTCATGCAAGAGTCGGATATGTCAAGAGCGAAACTCTTCTTTCAAACGCATAGGGAAATTAAGACAGGGACTCAAAACAACCCACACAACTTCGCCAGAGGGTAGAAAGCATCCTCAAAATCCACAAAGTAATGAAATAACTTTCCAAACAGAGGAAGAAAGCTTGGGTAAAAGCTGTAGTTAGGAGTTACCCTATAGTGCTGATTTAAGAGTGGTTACACGGTTCCTTTACGATCATTAAAGTGGGGATTGTGTTAGAAGGACGTCTGGTCGAAAGATTAGAGCAAACTGACTTCTGCCTGGGCCTTTATAAAGCACATTTGGACATTTAGACTCTTTCCCCATTTAAAGCCTACTTAACTGAAAATGAGAGACGTTCCCTGTCAAGGTTGGGCTGGCAGTGGCGAATGATGCCTTGATTGAACTGTCGATTCCATTAACAAGCAATTGGGCAGTTGTAGATTTGTATTGACGGCTCAACTCTATAAGTGAGGAAGGTTTCAGAAATGCCTTAGATTGAAGAATAACGTTTTAACAAATCATGTCTTTTTAAAAATATTTTATAATCTCTGAATTATTTTGATAAGTAGACTTCAGAAAGGTAACATCAGGAAGTTGGGAAATGTTGATTATAAAAATTATGTGTAATGATGACTCATTTTAGTACTAATAAATAAGTAAATACATATTGTTTTGGTGGAAAATCACAGAACAATATTTGCGAAATATTGGTGCGAAAAGGGACTTTATGGACCGTAAAATGTTACTTAGACCCTTTTAATAATACACATATACATCAGGTATATTGAATGTATCATGGTTTTCACAAAAAAATATTATTAATTAATATGTTTTTAACATCAATAATAATCAAATATCCCTTGAGCAGCAAATCAGCATATTAGAATGATTTCTGAAGGATTATGTTACCCTGAAGATTGGAGTAATGGCTGCTGAAAATTTAACTTTGCCATCACAGAAATAAATGACAATTTAAAGTATATTTAAATAGAAAAATAAAGTTCTTAATGCATCCATAACATCAAAATGTCAAAGTCATGTTTGTTGCTATCTCTTATTCGCTGTCTAGAACTCCTCCGCAAGTCTAAGTCTTTCTCAGAGTCAAACTTTTATTTAGGTCTTGTTTACTCCTTTCTGTAATTTTCCCCCTCTTGGTTGGGATGTTTTTTTTTTTAAAGAATAGTCTCCAATTTGTTATTCTTTTTCTTCAGCTGTGTTCTGATCAGAGCTCTCGATCAGCCTTTGTTTCCTCAGGCTACATTGACTGGATGGAGATATATTTTGACATGCCAATGCTTCCAAAACGGCCCTGGTGAAATGCAACCGCAAGGAGCTCACTAGCTGTTTCCCAGGGAAACAGAGATTTAGATATACATTGATTCAAAAGTGTGCTTTCAAACTGAATTAAAATGGTGCTTCTTTTGAAAAAATGTTGTAGAGAGGATCAAAATATGTTAACGTCAATCAAACAAACAACAAAAAAAAACAACAAAAATTGGTAATTATAGAAAAGTCTGTTGCAGTAAGTCAAAACTTAATTTATACAATGTACGAGTTATGATTTTGCACCAAAACTTTGTACAAAATATTTTAGTACGTTTGTACTAAAATGAGTAAAATGGCAAACACTGATTGTTTTTTTTTTTGGAGGATGAGGGTACATCATGCAACCTGTTCATGTTGGCATCTACCACATCCAACAAAAATTGGTAATTATAGAAAAGTCTGTTGCAGTAAGTCAAAACTTAATTTATACAATGTACGAGTTATGATTTTGCACCAAAACTTCGTACAAAATATTTTAGTACGTTTGTACTAAAATGAGTAAAATGGCAAACACTGATTGTTTTTTTTTTTGGAGGATGAGGGTACATCATGCAACCTGTTCATGTTGGCATCTACCACATTCTGCTGGCACCAAGTGGGTGAATTTGTGCCAAAGTACCTTAGAGTTTGATTGGACAAATGGCCTATGACAACAGAAGATATGTGAGATGTTTCCTTCTTCATTTTCTAAACTGATAATCCTATTATTTAGCCAAGTATCAGATGCATTTTATGTTTTGCATTTAGCTTTGTTAAGTGAAACTAGTCTCATATCAGTTCTAAAAGGGCAGTTTCAACAAACCACTCATTAGTCTTCAAGAGTTCAATTTATACAACTGAGAATAATAACGGCATGCATATTTTATGTATTCAGCAGAGCAGTGCCCTCTTATCTTATTGAAAATATTCAATCCATAAACCACACTGTAAAGGAAGTTGGCGCAAATCATTGGTAAAAATCTGTGAGGAGCATGAGAAATCCATTGAGAATTTCTTAGCAGCTTTTAAGCTTTGCTTTGTCTAGGTGCAAGACGTTTTACAGTTTAATTAGGAAGGAATGAGTGAGATAAAAATGCATGAGCACACATTTATGTAGAGGTTGTTTAGTTGTACGTGGTGCATGAATTTGTGAGATAGTGGGAAGTCTGGTAAAGCACAGCATCTTTTCAGTCTTTGGTGTACAACGTGATAAAGATCTGTAAGAACATAAACAGAACTCATATGACTAAGTAGAATTTTCTGTGAATATACAGAACACTCAACCTAGTCACTTGTGGAGAATCCAATAGCTTAGACCCATCCTATATGGTACAATGAGAAGTGGCATTAAATCTATGCACGACCTGGGACTATAAATGTAAAAAGTTTTGCATAAAATTAATCAAGGGCACAGAAGGTGGAAGAATGAGCTTCTTACATCACTGCTTAATAAAGTTCTGAAGATTCATGAAAACATTTGTGCATCTAGGCTGAGAAGGACCAGAGGGGTGTGACTCTTTCCAAAGGTGTTTTTATCCTTCTTTAGAGCATCTTGGCCATTAAAATTCTGCTCAGATTGTCAAACAAACCTCATGAAAACGACAGCTCCATGTAAAATGCAACAGCCCAATAAACTGAAGATAATTTCATCAGCATTATTAGCTAGCATGAGCTATGATGAGATCAGAAGCAATTCTAGCTTAACTTAGAAATACTTGTACAATTCTGTTAACCTGATGATCTAAAACCTAAATGCAGGGAATCATTGCCAGTGAATCTTCTAAGCTTTTGCTGCTCTGAACATACAGCATATAGTTAAATCAAACCTGTCAAAGCTGCCACTGCTAATGCATAATATTACTAACAATGAGAATGACTAACAATGCTAATGCACAGTTATTACAATGAGAATCCTGCCTTAATGTGTTTGTTACTACACTTAAATGAACAGCTTTAGGTGACATAATACACAATCCGCCTGCTTGAAACAAGACCAGCTGAATGTCCTGAAGAGGCCTGGATTGTCGTTTGGAGACAGGCAAGGCTTTATTTTCAGGGAATGATCCAACCTAGCGGAGGAAGTTATTGATCAGTCTAAGCGCAGTATATTTTAAAAATGGGACCTTTGCAGCTTGTAATCATGATGAGAACTGTTGTGTTGAAAAACAGTGATTTCTTGTGTGAGCTGCTATTTTACTAGAGGTATCAACCACATGTTCAAGGCTGGGCTGTAAATCTTTTATACTGGGAAGTCTAGATCATGCAAAAAGGTCAGTAGTGAGGGTTTTACAGATTCCTAGTTTCCTAGTAGTCAGCAAAAATAAATGTACCATTTCCTGATAAATGCACATTTGTTGCATTGCACATGTATTCCTTGAATACATATGCCTTTTATGCCGTTGTTTGTCATTGTTTTATCTACTTTTCTAATTTTGTGCATTAAAAAAAAAAAACTATGAAAATGAAGATGCATTTATGCGTACGGTCAATTTCAAAATTTGCTTAATTGCCTCAGATTAAAATCGTATTTACTTAAATATCATTTCAGATCCGTATTAATCACATTTTCATACGCCTGCCTGCAAGTACTCTGCCACTTCAGTCCAGCTGTAATCTGCAGCATAATGCAACCAGTAGGGGTTAGTGTCGAGACAGCGGGAGAGGGCAAAAATCCATCTTCCTTCTAATTTGAGCATATGTGTATCATAGCGCTAAACTGTCATCAATACAATCTCCTCTGGTCCCCCCAGGCTGCAGAAGAGCAGATAAATGTACTACAGTTTAGGCTTTTTCCTGACTGGCCATGCCAAATCATAGCAATTTATTGCATTTAAGGGATTTTTAGAATAACAAAAATGCTTTGTTTATTAAATATTTATCTTTTATGAATCAATTTTACCCTTTAGAACATCCCTAAAGAAGGACTGAGTCAAATTTAACAAACTTCTCGGCCCAGTTTTGCAATTGTAAACTAACATGCACTTGCACACTTCTGGTTTTCAATCATAGTTGGAACTTTTCATTTCATACTTTTTACTATTTTGGTAACAAGCTAATGATATTTTCACTTTGACCTAGTGATATCTCCTAACTTCAACTGTTTTACAATTTCTAGTACTCAGTACCGTTTTCAGATCTCAACTGTGTGTGTGCGTAGGTGTTTTCTGGTTCAACTATCCTTACTGTATTTGGTCTCCACGATAAAGGCAAAACCTGACCCTAACACATATCATAAAGCAGCATGTGATCATCTAAAACTCCTCCCGTCTCTGCTAAAGAAAGGTATCCCATTGTCGCAGCCCATGTGCGCTGATGTGTGAGGATGTGGCTATCCTTGCTGGGCTCCTGCAGTTTTGTCCCTGTCAACATAGAGCGCCTTGTCTGGTCACAGCATCCTCGCACACCTGGATGACAGGAGAATAAATGCCACTGCTGCATGCGTGCACGTGCCAAACCTACAAGATCTGCCCCTTCTTAGTTACACGCACAAGAAACAACACATGTTCAGGAATGTGTGTTGTTTATTGTTATTGGGTATGATAAAAAATAAAATGGAGTATGATATGAAATGAGGCATCCAGTCAGTTTAAATGCAGTTTGAGCAATTGAAGCACCATGAGCTGTGCAAACAGTCATCTTAAAGGAATAATTCCCCCTAAAAAATGAAGATTCTGTCGTCATTTACCCTCATGTCGTTCCAAATCCGTATTCTTCCGACTTCTTTTGTGTTCGCAAAAGAAAGAATGCTCAAGTCACTCTTTTTTGATACATAGGCACTAATTAGGAGATGCTTCAAATACGATGCAAACTCACCATAAAAGTACCATAAAGGTAGTCCGCGTGGATTACGGGGTAGGGCAGGTTAAGTGTCAAGTCTTCTGAAGTCAAACATTAGCGAATAATTGCCTTACAACCCTCCACTTTAGTGAGATGTCATCGGCTGCAATTGAATCACTGAATTAGTGAGTTGAACTTGGGAACCGGATCAGTTCATATGAACTAACAATTCCGGTAGGTAAACTGAATCAGCAGATTCAATTAAAAGGTCCACTTCCGGCAAATGGTTCGTGAGAGTTACGATTTAAACAATGACATAATCGCTATATGACTTCATAAGTCGTTTGGACTACATTATTGGTACGTTTGTTTTTATTTGTCTTCCTTTTTGAGGCTTGACATCTTCAATTACCATACATTGTAAATACATGGCTAATTTAATTAATACATTCACATAGGCTATATGACATAACGTGTACATTTATTATTATTATTAGTAGTAGTAGTAGTAGTATTAGTATTATTATTTAATTTTGTGTTTTATTTAATAATAATAATAATAATAATAATAATAATAATAATAATAATAATCTTCCTTTTTGAGGCTTGACATCTTCAATTACCATACATTGTAAATACATGGCCAATTTAATTAATACATTCACATAGGCTATATGACATAACGTGTACATTTATTATTATTATTATTATTAGTAGTAGTAGTATTAGTATTATTATTTAATTTTGTGTTTTATTTAATAATAATAATAATAATAATAATAATAATAATTTATACATGTTGCATAATTAGGTACATCAGAAATGCGAAGTGGTAATCCAGCCCAGGCAGATGTATTTGTGCTTAAACAGAAAAATGCTTTTACAGCTTGAATAGGCATTCATTTTAATGCAATTCGCTAGATATATATATATACATTTTTTTTTATACTTTCAACCGTAATACGCACGATGTCGTTATGCCCAATTCGCGCTCTCTTTCTCTCTCTCCCTCACTCTCTCTCTCCCTAGACGCAGCAGCGGCTTGGCTTGGATTCAGTACCTCCCCTATGTGCTGCCTTACTCCATCATCACATCCCTGAACGTGAGCGGTGTAGCTGAGGAGCACTTCTTTAAAACCCGACACTTCGCTGGAGTTGCTTCCCCTGCGCGTCTGAGAGTCAGAGGGAGGGGAGAAGCATTCCCCAAAATCTCTTCTTACGATGGAGACTCGTCTGGTTGTATTCCCTGGCGCTCACTTTACTCTTTCTACCTGGCTAATTCTTTCCTCCTTGTATGTTTTTCCAAATGTAAAGGCAGAAATAAGTTGCGCGCCATGTATGTCGCCAATGCGAGTGAATTACGCAGGGGATGAGCGTCTGCGTGACCCGCATGATTCTGGGAAATATATGAGACCGGATCAAAAGAAACCCAAGCTGATCACAGTTCTTTACCCGAATGTTGGAGTACCCACTGGACTAGAGGTGGATGGTTTTCCAGGGATCGCGCCGAAATTGGAAAGAAACGCGGAGGGGATAAACTCCCGTGCGCCTTTGGGGAACTTCACCGAGTCCGCTTTAGATGAAGAATTGTTTTCGGATGAATATGTGAAAAGTGAATCTGTATTGGAATCCGAGGACGCCGCGTTAGGGAGAGCCAAAAGAAGCGTGCCCGAGTTTCTGGAGAGCGCGCGGAGCGCTGATGCGCGCTCGGAGGAGCAGAGAAAAACCTCCGGTCTGCGGGTGGATGGACAGAGTAAACGCGCCGAAGTTCGCTGGAACAAGGATGATGAGCATGATGGCAGAGTATCGGATTCCAGACCAGACGAACCCAAGCTGACCAGCAGCACTTTTGCTCTGGCTGGAGACTCCGCACACAACCACGCAGTCGTGTACTGGACTGGAAAAAACAGCAGTGTAAGTCCGCAACATCCTGTACTTCTTTGCAGTAATATAACATATGCTATTTAGTTATCTAGACCATGCTGTCTTGTTTAGCTTTCAGGTTCCTTGTCAATTTCAGTTGTTGTCACTGTGAAGGCATGCACATGTTGTTTTGAGTCCATAGGGTTTATAATGAGCATTTCAACCCAACCTGCCCTGAAATGATGGCCTTAAACAGCCCTGTTGAAAATACCACCTTAAACCATTCTAAGCTAGCAATCAGGCTGGTTTTACAGGGGTTTTGGCACTTTTCAGCTTGGGAAGAATCTCGTAAACCAGCTTAGACCAGCAAACCAGCTTAGTCTTTTGAGCAGAGATGATCTAAATGTTTACAGAAAACACCTGTTCAGAGTGATAGCCACCTGTTTGTCAAAGAGATCTAGCAATGCGCTGGAATGTAATTCATAATGTTACTATGATTACATTCAGTTCAAATAACCATTCACCTTCGGGAGTTTATTTCTAAATTGCCTTAGTTAAATCGACTAGGGGCAAAGTCTGGAAATATGCTTTGAATGCAATATCTTTCTGCACTGTCTGTATATTTTTTCCGATGAAATGATTTGCTTGTAGAGCAGGTTGTTGGCTAGAGCCTCCTGGCTCTGCAGTGCTGTCTGTGTTTTTGGACAGGAGATTTTTTTGGACTGGCAAGATAGGAGACTTTATAATACTTAACATCTCAATAATTCAGGGATCCATCTAGTCGATTTTCTAGACAGAGGCACACGGGCCAAACAACAAAAAGAATAGATATATATATATACATACATACAGTATATACTGTATATATATATATATATATATATATATATATATATATATATATATATATATATATATATATATATATATATACATACACATATACACATAACCACACCAATCTTAATAACTACTACATCATTCATTCATTTATAAGTGATATATAATTGTTAACAAGGACTGAAAAAAAATTAAAAAGTCTTATACTCAGATGTGCATAATTATTAAGCAGGTTTTTCCTTTATGGGTAATATGTGCAACAACAACAAAAAAAGACTGAAAAGTAAAAAACTAATAAAATAAAAATTATATATACATATATATATATATATATGCACACACACGCACACACACATATATACATATAAACTTGTTTTTAAATGCTAAAGTTAAACAGAACTGAGAACTTGGATTTAAGCAAGTCTGCAGTGTATTGCCTGGATGTTTGGATTTTGTTACAGACAGGTGGTGTTTGATGAGATATGTGTGTGTGAGATATTAGTGTGAGAGAGGATATATAAAAGCAGATTTTCTGTGTGATTTTCAAGCAGTTTCTCATATTTATGGGCCTGTATATATGTGAAATAATTTCTCCAGGAGTATGAGGTGAAGTTATATAAATTAGACTCATCCTTCTCAAATGAACCACCTCATCCATTATTGTCTTTCTTTGTGCCTGTTTGCACAAAAAATACTATAAATCAAAACAGATAGTCCAGCGTTTTCGGGCCCTGTCTAGACATATTACATCTATCTTTATTAACTTGTTTAGTAGCTGTCAGTGAAACAGCCACAGCAATTTTAGGCAAGGGTTACTGCCCGCCAGGTCCCGTCCCTCATCCCTGCAGCTGTAAATCTCCTATAATTATCTTCCGGACTGAGGCAGCCATTTTGAAAGATTTTGTCCTGTTCAGGGACTGCCTACTCAAGTGTGTTTCCCTGCTTGCATGCCTGCTGGAGAGCTTTGTCTTCATTGGCTGGAGGTTTTATGAGAGATGAATGAAGATTGCAAGGACAGAGTGTGTGATTTTTTTTTTCCTCTAGCAATGTTTCCTAACAATAATGTTATGTATGCAAAACTTTTTGTGCAATATTTTCAGCTGTCTGTTCTCAATAACTGCTGTCATGTAAGATATGCTTTACCATGTTACTCAGGAGGCACTGCGGTACATTTCCAGAAAAAACAAAAAGTTTGGACATGCATGAGTGAATATGCTTGGCATTAACAAA
This sequence comes from Sinocyclocheilus grahami, assembly GCF_001515645.1. NCBI lineage: Eukaryota > Metazoa > Chordata > Actinopteri > Cypriniformes > Cyprinidae > Sinocyclocheilus > Sinocyclocheilus grahami. The sequence continues at coordinate 126,303 of NW_015505230.1, forward strand.
CTTTTTGATCTATAGGTTAATGCTTAGAAAATAAATAAATAAACAAATAAATTAATAAATTAATATTATATAATTTTTAAAATATGTATTAATTTATTATTTTTATGATTATTATTTGTAAATATTTGTTATATTAATTTATTTCTTCTTAGTATTTATTTATTAATTTATTTTTAGTTGATACATTGGACTTTCCCCAGCATACATGTGAAGCATTCCTTCAATTATGTTACAAAAGTATCCCTAGATGCACTTCATGAAGTCGACTGAGAGAATCCAGAAGCTAAAATTTAACAACTTTTGGTCACACTATTATTATGGCTACTATTGCTTTAAGTTCTAAAATTTTGTGAAGTAATAATAAAGAATACTGTAAGTTTGTCCAAACTTTTCATAATGTATGTTTCTCACCATTTTAAGAGATATTTTAGCTTCAAAAGAAGTACTGACTATAGGTGGAGAAAAGGATCCACTCCACTGAAGCTTATCACTGGTGTTTTGAGGTTTAAGCTCAATGTCATTTATTTATTTTATGATTCACGTATCCCATCATGCTTTTGATGTCATGCATTCAAAAGGAAAATAAAGCATCCAATTTGCATACGATTCAAGTTGTAAGCCTGGCACGCTTCAGTGGCTTCTGATGTAGTCCTGCTTCACTGAGATTGGGTCATTCTTATAGACCCTGTTGTCATATTCTCCAAGGATCTCTTTGAAACACCTCACTGAAAGGCTAAGTATAAAATACCAGCAGTAAATGAGCTCTGTCAAATAGCGTTTCCCTGAAGTGGTGTGCTGCTTCATTTGCGCTTTCATGCGATTCACTAAAAATGGTGGTCAACTGCATGACTTTTTTGGCATTGGTTTGCTGGTTTAAAACCGGACGTTTCAAATGGTAATCCAGGTTAGTGCTTAGCTATATTCCGCATTTATCACCATATCTAGTTGGAATTTATTTAGGACCATCTGGTTGTTTTTACATCCGAATGGCTTCATCAGTTTGAAGGACAGTGGAGGTTCTCTGATATGTAACCTCAGGGAATTGCTACTCTCCTGGTGTGAATCTCGATTGCTGTGTGAATTGGGAAAACAGCATTGTGAGTTGTTGATGACTGTTCTAGTCTAAGGCCTCCTTCACTCCTCTGTCAAACCATCTGTTCCCGTATACAGTCTTTATATAACTGAACATGTGCTCCAGAAGTCCGGCCTGGAGGTATTTGCCCTCCTGTGTTGAACGATGTTGGCTCATAAAGGAGTTATTTTCATTTTCGAGGCGCATCCTTCAGGTTTCTGTCTCAGTTTGCTGGGAGGCTTCAAATGTACTAGGGTGGTGTTTGCTAGCTGGGGTGTCCACAAAGGATAAAAAAAAGATAACTTAATTAAAAAAATATAATCTTCTAAACAAGCAAAACTCATGCCATTGATTGAGCAAGAAGAAGGTGCAGTTTGTGATATCAGTTTACAAAGCGCAGTAAACTATGATATCACAAACTTCACCTTCTTAAAACATTTTTTTTAAATCTTTTGTTTGGTACCTCAGAAATTTTAATGCATACTGTACAATCCAAGAAGACTAGTTAGTTGTCTTTTCATCCTTGTGTAAAGTTAATATCGCTTAAATTGTTTTGACAGGTTTAAACTATATCTATTTTTTTTGTATATGGTATAGCTTAGAATGTGGCCCATACTTACTGTACTCTGCCGTTTAAAAAAAATAAAGAAAGAAATTAATAGTTTTATTCTGCAAGGATGCATGAAATTTATCAAAAGCAACACTAAATACATTTATAATGTTACAAAAGATTTTGTTTTCAAATAAATGCTGTTCATTTTGTACTTTCTATTCTTCAAAGGTGACAAAATATGAAGCAGCACAACTGTTTTCAACTGTGATAATAATTAGAAATGTTTCTTGAGCATCAAATCAGAATATTAGAATTATTTCTGAAGGATCATGTGATCATGTGAGTAATGATGCTGAAAATTCTGCTTTGCCATTACTGGAATGAAAATATATTAAAACAGAATACAATTCTTTTAAATGATAATAATATTACAGTTTTTACTGTATTTGATCAAATAAATGCAGCCTTGGAGAGTATAAGAAATGTCTTTCAAAAACAATAAAAAAAACAAAAAACTTTTGAACAGTAGTGTATATTGGATTGCATTATGTAATATTAATAAATATGTTTATAAAGATGGCTAGATGCTTTTCAGTGGTTTGCTACTGTGACACTTGACTTTCAAGAATGCTTCATTATTTCAAGCACTCTTGGCTAGCCAAACCCATTTAGTCACCAATAACTCAAGAATGGCAAGATAAATCTTCAACAACCTTGCACACTCCTGAACATGATTTAGTACCACTAATGCACTGTAAAGCGCTTCGTTTATTTAGTGTGGATGCTAATTACTAGTAAAGGAGGCTATGGAATGTCATAAATAATTGAGCTATCCTAATGTAATGCCCCCCAACCGCCAATGTGTTTACACATTTGTTTTCCAGCCCCTTTTTTATGCAGCTGAGGTCTTCCTGGTGAGAGCCGGTGGTACAGTCAGGGGATTTATTTCTAGGATTGACTTTGGAGACCAAGGCGTGGCTGCCTTTCCATGATTTGTGAACAAAATCATGCTCCGCTACCTCCAAGTAAAAGTAGACAAATTTTGAGGATACACAATGAAAATAAGTGAGAAAATATAAAAGTGAAGTGTGTTGTTGGTGGTGTTGATTTCACCAATTATATAAAGTTTCTTCTTCACTTTTAAATATATTCAAAGCTATTAATTTATGAAGAAATCCACAATTATGAAATGCATGAATATGTCCAAGAACTTAGTGTCACAATCTTTTGTTATCTGAACTGCAAAAACGTCATTTCCTTTTATTTACCTCACCATTTATATGGCATGTACCTCCCTAGTGTTCAGCACTTCAAGCTTTGTGTGCCACATACCACGTCAACATATCAGACATCCTCATTCATCACAAAAAGCAACATCAGCTGGATCAGAATCGCGGAGAGACGGTTTACAAGCCACCTAAATGTAGCCATTATCTCCATTGTTGGGGCGCAATGGAGGCATAGTGGAAGGGCTGGGCCCGCTAGAGACGAGAGCACTCCAGCATAATCACACGCTTGGCCGCTGAACCAGAGCAAGCAACAAGGGTGTCTTGGCATCTATCTGTCCCCCTATGTTAATTACACTGATATAACAGAGTGTCAGATGTGATTTGGTTTCATCTCTGTTGCGTTAAACACTTTGTTCCCCACCGGGCTGCTCAGTAGTCTCTCTCTCTCTCTCTCTCTCTCTCTCTCTCTCTCTCAAACAGACTGTCAGTGTGACAGTCTACGCTCCAAGGTAGATTAAAAAACTGCTATGATATCAAATACACATCTCTTTGAAATTGCTTTAAAATGTGGTGCTATGAGACATATAGAAGGAAATGGTGCTCTGGAAGATGTGTTATAATGCAAGGAGCTCCGGTACATTTTGATCTAAACATCTAGGGGTTAAATTAGGCTGCACAATCCAGAATTGTGTTTTGAACCTTTAAAAAACAAAAAAATCTAAGTAACTATTTTAATTATAATTATATATTTATTTATATATAATTTTATTTATAAGTATAAAGTTATGAATGTATGTCTCTCTCCGTGTATTATTATTATTATTATTATTACTATTAATTAATTAATTCATACTTTTTTTCAGGTTTTGTTAAAATAATATAAATATAAATAATATATGTTGTGGTTATGTATTTATTTACGTATTTATATTTATTTGTTTCTTAATTTTATATATTTTTTTCTGTGTGTGTCTGTGATGTTTTCTTGTAGGCCATCTGTCGTGTGGCAATGATGGAAAAATCCCAGATTAAGACGAGAATTGGATAAAGTGTATAAATGTAGGTCAGATACATATCGCATTTAGAACCATTTGAAAGTTTTGCCGAAACATTCAATCTTTCAATTGCATGCTTGCAAACGGCATAACAACAAGATCGGATCAGCGCCAGATGCCTGTTAAAGAAAATGGACTTGGTTGAGAACATAAATGCGGCCAAAGAGTTCGTCCGGACCGTGGTCGTGGCCTCTCTCAGGGAGAGTATGTGTGCCCTGAAAGTGTCTCTCCCACACACTTTAATCAGTGGAAAAGACGGATGAATAAGACATGACCGTAGACTGGCTACACACTCACAGTCAGCTCGAGAGAGTCTTCATGAGTGTGTGTGTTTCACGTTCATTTGCAGCTTCTCGTGATGTAGACTAATGCTGACAGATTCCTCCCTAGAACCAGCGGTCTATCCGCACACTGTCTAATTAAAACTAATCTGCTAGCTTATCTTCACTGACTAAAATCAAAATATGCTACATTAACATTATTACTGTTTTTGACAGCTTTGTTGACTCTCTGGCAAGTCTCATTCTTTGCTGGCCCAAAACACTGCACACAAAACAAGTTGAGTGTACTGTTTCTCTTATTCAGAAGGATTATGTGTATCATTTGCTGATGTGATAGTTTGCTGAACCTGGCCAATGTTTTCTTTGTATACATAGAGAGAAAAAAGGAGATGCTTTGCCAAGAAATATTGAATTCTGCCTTTAAATAAATTATAGTCAAACTAGGGTGCTTCAACTAGTGCAACATTTGGGTTATTCTACAAAACAAGTGCCATTTGCTGCCCATTACATATGTAAATATAATTTTTGATTGACAATGAATAGGCAGTCAACTTTTACAGTGCATTACATTTCAGTGTTACAGTCAAATAAGTATTTTGCTTATTGCTCACCAAGGTTGTATTTATTTGATTAAAAAAACTAAATGTGTATTGTGTAATGTGTAAAACATTATTGCAGTTTAATAACTTTTCTATTTTCATATATTTTAAAATGTTATTTATTTGTCTGATGACATTTCTTAATATCATCAATGTTGAAAACAGTTGTACTGCTTCATATTCTTGTGGAAACTATATGATACATTTTTTCAGGACTCTTTGATGAATGGAAAGTTCAAAAGAACAACATTTATTTGACATAAATATTTTGTAACAATGTAAAAGTCTTAATTGTCAGTATCGATCAGTTTAATGCATTCTTGCTGAATTAAAAAAAAGAAGAAGCTTCAGATGCAAAAGTTTATCAAAGTGTAAAGGCACTTGTTTCATAGAATAACCTGTTTGAACTTGCAAAAACAACAAGGCGAGGTAAAGTGTGAAGCATAAAAGGGTTTATCTGTCAATTTTCAATGGTGTTGAACTGCGTTTCAACATTTAATGCTTTTGTAACCGATTTGGAAGTCCTAATGGAGATTGAAGAGGAGCTGAATAGAAAATGTAGATGCATTTTTAAAGGCTCTTGTTCTTTAAAAGTCTTTGTATATGTGAGCTTAGGCGTCTGCAGATGCCAGTGAAAATAGGCTGAGTTTAAGAGTTCAGCAGAGCAGAATCTTGCGGCGGGGTTCAGGCACTTATCTGTGTTTTGAGCCGTGTCAGGGTCTAAAAGCAGAGCTCTGTGTACTGCAGTGTGGACTTTCTGTATTTTTTTAAATGCATTTGGTAGATTCTAGAACTGTGTCAAAAGATTGCTGAGTGGTGGTATCACTATGGCAACACTGGCCTCTGTAGATTTTGCAACCAAGAATCGATATCTCCTAATTAATTTTATTCTGTCTTTGACCTGTACTGTACACCCAGTTAACTTGTCTATATGCTTGTATTTATGGTGTCGCCCACTCTTGCTTATTTAGTCTCTGTGTTTAGTCTTACTAGACCAGTAGATGTTACAGTACTCTCACAACTTTTATCCAACCTTTTTATGCCGAATTTAAATATAAATCACATTTGCTCAGCTCTAGGTCATCACTGTGCAACCAAAAAAATCCTCATGATAGCATTGACACTGAAATTAATATGCTGAATAACCTTTCTTACCTATATTAATGTAGATCCTTTTGAAACAGGAGATCGGGGTGTGATATGCAAAGGCTTTTAACAAACTTTAGTTTACACCACAGTCTGGAAAAGTAACAATTGACAGCTTTTGGAGGCTTTGGAGAGGGTGTGGAAAACAGCAGGGTTCATCTGAATGATTTTGGCTTGAGTAGAATAGCAGCTCTACAGAATTTAATGATGTTGATACAGTATCTGTTATACCTTAAAGGGATAGTTCACCTTCAGTTGCTGGTCACCATTGACCTGCATAGTGTTTTTTTCCATACTATCGAAGTCAGTGGGGACCAGCAACTGAAGGTGAACTATCCCTTCAATGCCTAAGTGTCCATATTTTGCATTGTAGAACTTGATAAGACAGTTTTCATACGGTGTAGAAACATTCATAGATCTGAGGCCGTAGATGTGAATACATCTGAGGTTGATGTCTCTGAAGCTCAAGGTCGTGTGAATTAGATGTTAAACAGTTAGATAAGTGGCAGGTGGGAGTTAAAATTAAGGTGGAGAGTGCATTGCAATTTTAGAGAACATTTAATTGGCCACAAATTCCACTAAAATTATGGCATCAGTATTTTCGTATATGTTTTCCAGGAAGAGAAAAAATATATATATATGTGTTCATGCATTTAAATGTGGACTTAACTACATTTTGGAGGACACTAGCATATTAATGGCCTCAAAGCTAACAGATCTGGACTAAAAGCAATACATTTTTAATGTCATGGGCTTCCAAAATGTTAACATTGTAGCGAATCAGCTCATGGGGAAATATGAATAATTAATCATAACTAGTTATAATTAATTATAAATATTTAGATCCGCTGTAGATATTTACTTGACCTCTCAGGGTCAACTGTCTGTCAATTCTAAGAACGTTAATTTCCTGGTTAAGGGAAATTACTTTCTTACTGTACAATTCTACACAGAGCTTGTAGCATAAATCTGCATGATTAAGTGACTCCAGTTATGAGCAAACAATGAACAACGTCAAGTGTGATACAAGTAAGACTTTATTAACTACATAAACACTTAAACTAGTCTAACATACTACATAAACACTTAAACACACACACACACACACACACACACACATGCATACAGTTGGTATAGGAAAGGGTTAAAGCTTAACTCAGTAAAGAGGAGAGAGAATAAGAATATGAAGTTATGGAACCATTTGCATATTCAGCAGATCTACCGCCTGAAGGAAACATCAGATTCTTAGTTCAAACACACCTTTGTAAAAAGGTACAAATGATACCTAATGTATCAATTAATAAGACTAAGTTTGAATACTTGCACGTCTCGTCTGTCTGAAAGAAAGGCTTGATGCAGTCCAAAGGTTCAAGTTGATCTTTGCTGAAGTTAGTTGATGAAAAAGAACCAGTTTGCGTCACAGAATCTTGGTGAATGGAAAAGTCAAGGCCGAATGCCTGGCACAAAACTTAGGATGTCCTGGAGCGTTGTAGCTCACATCTTCTCAAAACAGAACCACCGACTCTGGGCGGGTCACATGGTGTGAGGCCTTTAAGGTCGGAGAAGATTCCCTCCTCTCAAGATGGGCTTGTTTGTCCAATGAGAAAGGCCGGAATCCCAAGTGGGAGTTTTGAGATACTGGGGAGTTTTTATGACCCTTTGTGTGAGGGCATGGTAATTTGCAAATGGAACTTGAATCGAAATTACTAAAGATTCTCAGGACACTAATATATTGCCTATGTACCAACATATAATATACACACTCGTTTAGATCATCAGAAGGCGAATTCATAGATACTAAACATGGTAGGATTACATATAGGCAAGATGACAGGACTGAGTGTTTCCATCATAAGCCTGCATAAAACAGTATAAAATCTCAAAGACAACATACACAATGACCTGAAGGATATGTGTGTTCATTCAAAGAAAGGTTTTCCTATGGATTAATTAGAAAAGAGTCAATTTCTACGTTGCACTGTGTCTCTTCCTATGGAAAACTTTTACTATTTTTCCCTACTCACATTCCATTAGGTCATAAATGTATCTGGTGTCAGGGTTGCCATGGTAACCAGGGTCCAACTATTTATTGGTAAACATCATTCTAAAGGAAAAACTAATGTTTATCATAATAATCTTTCACCAGAATATAACTTTCTTACCCCCCTTCCCTCCAACAGGACAATTTTCGCAATCCAAGCATTTAGTGGTCTAAATACATATCGGCCAATGTTTGGTACTTTTTTGTGAGTTATCAGCATGATTTAATTAAAACTTTTTATTTTAGCCAATGTCTCAGAAGTGGGACTTTTATTTTGACAGCAAACAGAACTCCAGCAACTGAGCTCCCATACTCTATCTTCATTAGTTTATGGTCTCCGTTTAACAATTCTGTCTAATAAATAATTAGAAAGAAATGTAAAACTGTTGTGTAAGTAAAATGGTACACAATGTCCTTTCGTGTTGCTGACAAAATCAATACATTTGTCATTATTTTCGGTTTGTTATGATGACGTGCATAGAGGTTCATTGTCCTCTCATTTGGCTTATTTTTGTCTGCTTTTGGGCATTATTTCAACATCCTGCCCAGTAACAGTTCCAGCCAGGTCTTCATCTAAACTATTTCACATGCAAGCAGATGGATAAGTATAAATCAGGTGCTTGTTCACAACGTGAGTGTTTCTCCCGGCGAACAACGGCACCTCGCCGACACATTGTGTGACTCACGGATCCCAATCAACCTGATATAAATAATAAACAAGAGAGTCAGGGCTTACTATATGTGGTTATTGCCCATCTCTCAGAGTTTGATAAAGCAGGGAGGAAATTGCTTTCAGCCCTTATTACTTGTCTGACTGTCCATGTGCACTTGGAAGTTTCCAATCTCATCTAAACTCTCAGACTCCAAATTCAAAGAAGAGAGACAGAAAGACAGTGATACAGCAAGAAAGCATGGAAGAGGAATGCATAGATGAATGAAAAAGGTGCCAAAAACAAAGATGGAAGCGTGAGATAGCAAGAACAAGGAAGAAGAAAGAACTTGTGTTTGCCTAGGCTCTCAAAGGGCCAAGGATAGCGACACACAAGCATGTTTAGATACATGTGAAGCTGTGCTTGATTGTTCTGCCAGTTTAACACAGTCACTGACTAGAACTATGATTCTTCACCATGGTTGTTGCTATGACGATCCCGAGCACGTTTGCCAAAGGGAAGGCTGTGAAACAGTGAATTAAAAGTGTCTGATCTTTATTTACTGAGCTCTGTCTAAAAACACATTGCAGTGCAACATGTGAGAAAATGAACTGTGGGAGCTTTGTTGAATGCAAGTGAACCTGTTTAAAAAATATATATATATATAAAAAATAACAATATACATTTTATATATATCTCCAATATATCCAAATTAATGTGTGTTTCTGGATGGCTGTAGTACACTGTAATATTCCCTGGTTGGCTAACACACTTTTGTCTCTTTACCATCACACTGTTATTCTCAGTTCTCTACACTCATTTGAGTTCAACCCTCTCAGAATCCCATTAAAAGTTCATAAAAAGCATTTAAAATGCATTTGATATGTGCCCAATCCTATGAATCCCTCCTGCCTGCTTCCATGTGTGTCATCTTATCCAAATGAGACGGCTACTGTGGCTGCAGGTGAGCTTTGCAGATCTTATAGTATCTAACAATCGTGTCACAGCAGGATGGATCAGTTTGGGAGAACTTTGCACTTCAGACATTGTTCAGTAGTGAACAAGATTTCAAGTTATGATGAAAAGTGGTTAATTAAAACACATACTGACTTGGAACGGCTGCGATATTAATTCTCTTAAGAGCATGTTTTATTTGACCCTTACCTCACTGTTAGCCTGTCAAGGCCAAGATTTTATTTAATTTTTTTCAGTTGCAGTATTTTTCGGCTGTGACTAAATTATATGATACATTCTGTTTTATTCTTTATTGATTTCTTATAACCCATGACATTCTTCTTTAACGTAAAAAGGGAGATAGTTATAGCAGAAGTCCAAGCTGCTTTTTTCCATTCAGTGAAAGTGAATATTGATTTTTGTAGTCTTAATTTCAGTTCATTATTTATTATCGTGAAGGTTACTTTGGAAATGTAATAGGTTACAGATTACAAGTTACCCTATTTAAAATGTAATAGTAGTGTAACTATTTCAATTACTTTATTAAAGTAATGTAACTGATTACATTTGGATACTTTTTGATTACTTTTCTAAATTTTTAACAAATGTTTTCATATGTTATTTTCATTTTCAAACATTTAAAGCAGTCACGGTTAACTTTACAGTAGGACTCAACACTAGTTAGTATCAGACTTTCAAAATCCTTCTTCATTAGAATTAAGATAATAATTATTTAATTTAAAGCACAGCCACCACAAAATCAGACTTTAGCAGCTATGTTTACTTTGAGATCATTCTGCGGTTAAATACAGATCATAAGATATAGTTTAATACTTTGAAATCAAAATATTTGCATAGCCATGACAAGTAACACTGGCATCTAGCAATGCTTTGGAAAAAAACTGTTAATCTTTAAAAAAAAAAAAGAAGCATATACATAAACCCAAACAGGAAATAAAACAGTTATTGAATAAACATGTGTCCTATTCTGTGTCCTACACTCTTAAAAATAAAGGTGCTTCAAAAGGTTCTTCAAGCGATGCCATAGAAGAACCATTTTTGGTTCCACAAAGAACCATCTCTTTCTTACCTTTTTGTAATCTGAAGAACCTTCTTTCGCCCCAAAGAACCTTTTGTGAAACAGAAAGGTTCTTCAGATGTTAAAGGTTCTTTATGGAACCATTTAGACAAAAAGGTTCTTCTATGGCATCGTGAAGCACCTTTATTTTTAAGAGTGTATACTCCTGAAACATTGGTGTCTCATATTTTAGAGCAGTCGATGCAATTTGGGAAATAAATAAATCAAATCTGTATGTGTGTGAAAATATTCAGATGTAACCCCCTTTGTAATCTTTAACATTTTCATAAGTAACTGTAATTTAATTACACAATTCTTCTTAGTAACTGTAACAGATTACAGTTACATTTATTTTGTAATTAAATTATGTAATTCTGTTACATGTAACTAGTTACTCCCCAACACTGCACATGACTTATAGTACCATGATATACAAGTGCTATAACAAGTGTCAGTTAGCTTAACGCAGTACACGTAGCAAGGGTTTTTTAAATAATATAATAAATAAAAAGAAAACAGATAGCATAGAAAAAGAATAGAGCAAGCTAGCTGTATAATAAATGAAAAGAAAACAGATAGAATACAAAAAGATTAGAAAGCTAGTGCTAGTTAAAAAAATAATAAAAAATTATAAAGAAAACAAGCAGCAAATGAATAGAGTGCAAGTCTAAAAGGGACAAGTATTTTTTTTTAAGAATATAATTAGAATAGAGAGTGTTAGCATTAGAGGGTCAAATAAAGATGGAAGAGATGTGTTTTTAGCCGATTCTTGAAGATGGCTAAGGACTCAACTGCTCGGATTGAGTTGGGCAGGTCATTCCACCAGGAGGGAACAGTTAATTTAAAAGTCATTTAAAAAATATAAATAGTTTCAAACAATATACATTTTCTTATTAATTTAGTACATCCTTGCTGAATAAAAGTTTTAATTTCTTTCCAAAAAAGAAAGAATAAAAATGTACCGACCCTAAACTTTTGAACTGTAGTGTATATTGTTAGAAAAGATTTCTATTTTAAATAAATGCTCTTCTTTTTTCACTTTTTATTCATCAAAGAATCCTGAAAAAAGTATCACAGGTTCCAAAAAAATGTAAATATTAAGTAGCACAACAGTTCCCTTTCAGTCGGTCACTCTCGACGTCACGTCGGAGGACCGACGAAATTGGGATCTCGCTTAGAGGGACCAATCTACTTCGAGTGTAAACTAAACGAGCCAATGCACATTGGCATGCGATTATTGCATCCAGCCGCTGCTGATCACAGCGTGAGTATAAGTAGGCAGCAGGTGCAGCGCATATTCAGCTTTTCGCTGCGGAGCCGAGCGATCACATCGTTCCGCTCCTGACTACTCTACGGAGAGAAGACTGAACGAGTTCAGCACGCTCTTGGAGAGCTCTTCATGTTGGCGGACGGCGCTTCAGCGGTGGTGGTTTCCCGTGTCGAGTGGGTTGCACACATCAGGCCGCACTACCCCCTGATTGTGTTGCAAATGATCATCTCCCCTGTGCGCCTCAGCACGCTAAAAGAGCTTTTCCCCCTAAAAGAGCAATCGCAGGCCGTCTCAGTGATCCGCCGTAAAACAGTGATTCTGTCCTAATTCCCTTGCATATCAATGGTGGAGTTCCCTTTAAAATCTTAAATGATTCCCTTTGAGCTAAATTATTATTGACCTGTTTACTTTACAATGATTTCTGAAGGATCATGTGACACTTTAGACTGGCGTAATGGCTGATGGAAATTCAGCTTTGCATCACATAAATAAATTATATTTTAAAGTATATTAAAATAGAAACCATTATTTTATATTGTAATAGCATTTAGCAAGATTACTCTTTTTTTCTGTATTTTTGATCAAATAAATGCAGCCTTGATAAGCATAAGAGACTTCTTTAAAAAACATTACAAGTCTTACTGATCCCAAACTTTTGAGCGGTAGTGTATATATTTCTATGGATATGACAATGTTAATGTATTTGGTCTTAGCGGAATAGATCTGCTACGCTGCTGCTGCGGCAGAGCAAGTACAGAGACTTGCTACTGCCAATACATCC
>NW_015505230.1:139336-156170 GCF_001515645.1 Sinocyclocheilus grahami
GGTCTTAGCGGAATAGATCTGCTACGCTGCTGCTGCTGTTGGTTATTGCTGTATTTGTAGATTATTGCTGCTGCAAGCAAGTACAGGAACTTACTACTGCCAATACATAAGCCAAAATGGTGCTGTGAGTATTTAAGACATACTGCTGCTGCACAAATAGCATATAAAATAACCCGTAGCAGATCTATACAGGTGGAGCTGGGGAAGGTGGAGGGTTTCAGAGGAACTCTGAAAGCACGCTGGAATGCTCAAGCGAATGCTAATCAGCCATTTAAATGTAAAGCAGCAAGCTCATTGGCTGCGTATGCAACATGAACAAATCAGCTTCTGACAAGTCATTTAATGCTAAGAATATCATCAGTCATGTTAAGGACCTATCAGCCTGCGCCATCTAGAGTTTCATGACAGAACTTGGTATATATATATATATATATATATATATATATATATATATATATATATATATCTATCCAAGTGAAAGATATAACACCAACATGTTATACATGTTATATAGGTGTTACATGTGTCAGTATTTTGCTTTAATTACAGCCTTTAGTCTGTTGAGATATGTCTCTGTCTCTATTAACTTTGCACATCTAGACTTTGTGATATTTGCCCACTCTTCTTTGCAGAACTGCTCAAGTTCAGTTCAATTTGATGGTGAGCGTTTGTGGACTGCAGTCTTCAAGTCATTCCACAGATTTTCAATGGGGTTTCAGTCTGGGCTCTGACTAGGCCATGGAAGGACATTTACCTTTTTCTCCTTCAACCACTGTGGTTAGTTTTGGAATGGTGTCATTTGGATGGTGAGCTGTATTGGATTTCCGCCAGACATATTGTTTGGTGTTGAGGCCAAATAATTCCATTTTAGTCTCATCTGCCTCAGATTCAGAATCTTCAAGGTGCGTTTTGTCAAAGCTCAGTCGTGACTGCATGTGCCTTTTCTTGAGGAGTGGCTTTTTGTCTTGCAACCATCCCATGTAAGCCACATTTCTTAAATTTGTTTTTTTCCAAACCTGTAAAACATTCTTCTGCGGAAAAAGGACAATGTTGGTAACTAAGAGTTTTGGTTACTATTGACTTCCACTGAATTGTTACTAATTTTATGTTTTAACAGAAGAAAGTCATACAGATTTGGAACAGCATGAGGGCAAGTTTGATGAATACATATTCATATAGTGTGTATTATCAAGGTTAGAGGTGAATTAATATTTACTGCTTATGCTAGGGGTATAGCAGGACCTGACCTCTTCCATCTCAGATTTAATATATTTTAATATGAATACCTAGATGGCCCATCTTATTAGCATACAATGGAAGTGTGCAAGTATGCAAATAGCCAGCTTTATGAATCTTTTAAAGCGCATAATTTTCTGCTTTTCTAGTTTAAAGTTCATATTACCACTTATTATTCAGTGCTGAGGATACCGCCTTTGATTTCTGGAAACCATTAAATTTGTAATTTTTCACCCTCCCTTCTCATTTATTTTAATTTGAGCATATTACAGAAAAATAGGCAATTTTTGCTGTTTGCAGTATAGGTGACTTCATTTAGGAAACATTTGATACTGAGCTAAAGTTTGAGAAGCTTTAGCACATAAGCATATTTACATAATATCTCCAATCACAATGGTAACTGTATATAAACAGCTGTTTGCTTTGCTAGTCAGGTTGCACCTTCCATAGATTTTTATAATGAATTGTAAAAATGGTTATTTACCCACCCTTGTATATCCTTTTCTATATAGGAACATAAAAGGAGATATCAAAAAGGTCAAAACTGCTGTTTTACATAAATTTAATATGTGTGATGTTGGTGTGTTGGTTCCCTAGACCTTTAGACCTTTCTTTATGTGAGTGTGAAAATAAGTCTGTGTTTCACTTTTGAACAGAGGTTTAGCCTGAGCTGAGCAGAAACAAAGCTTCTCTGTATCTCCATCGGAGGAGAGTACATTTTATGTGAGCGTGACTGGCACAAGAGGTCAGATCTGTTTTTTCGGTATGGGCATTTGTGTGTGTCTCTGTGTTATGTACACACCAGTGAGCCAAAAGATGACCTCTTGAGCTATTGTGGCTCATTGGTGTGCACATAACATAGACACACAAATACACACAGGTGGTTCTTCACTTCCAACCTTTCACACGTACACAACTTTTTTATTTTATTTACACTACAATATTTTAAATGAAAGAAATTAATATTTTTATTCAGTAATAATGCATTAAATTGATCAAAAGTGACAGTGAAGACATTTATAATGTTACAAAAGACTTATGTTTAAAATAAATGCTGTTCTGTTGAACTTTCTATTTATTAAAGAATCCAGAAAAAACTGCATCATGCTTTCCACAAAAAAATAGTAAGCAGTGCAAGTTTATTTGACGTTGATAAAGAAATGTTTCTTGAACAGCTTTGCCATCACTGGAATTAATTACATTTTAAAATATATAAAAATAGAAAACTGTTCTCGTAAAATGTGATAATATTGCACGATATTACTTTTTCTTTTCTTTTTTTTTTTACTGTATTTTTAATCAAATAAATACAGATTTGGTATGCATAAGAGATTCTTTAAAAAATCGTATGGACCTCCAAATTATTTATTTGTATGTTTGTTTGCCGACAGTTTGATGAATATATATTCAATAGATCTATGATCAGTGATATGTTCCCACAGCTAAAATATAATGTATAATGTTGATGATAATAGGAGGACAATGTACATGATATAACTTGAAATGGGACAGCATTCTGCAATATTTCCTTGATTTTGTGTCTTTTACTTATTCTCATAATATTTGCCTAACAGTCCTCACATTCGCAAAGAGCCGAACCTTAAGTGAGAGACTTGTTGTTGCTCACAATGCACTTGTTAACTACAATGGGAAAGGGAGTCGTTATTATTTCTCGACATATTCAGAATACTTCCCGCAGCCTGTGCTCTCACAAACGTTGGGCCTTCCTGGGAGGATTTTTTTGTGTGTGTGGTAGCCCACAGACACATCCTGAGGCATTAGCTTACATACTCACTAGGGGGAGTGTGCAGCTTGGAGCTGAACAGGCAGACGCATTGTGCGGCGGTGTCTGTGTTCTCATATCTCATTAAGAGTTGTGATGGTCTTTTTTTTGCAGGTGTCCCATTTTCTACACCTGCTGAGCTGTTAAAATGGCTCCTTTTTTGATGGCGTCGCTCGGGTTGCTTTTCTCTTACATGCTCCTGAGACCAGTTTTCAAGGCAAGTTAAAAGTCAGTCAGCGCTGGTGGAGTGAAAGTTTGAGTTCTATGCTGTGCTTTCACAAGAAGAAAGACATTTAGCTGAGCTCCCCATAATCACAAGGTTTATAGGAAATGGAAAGAGAAAGAAGCAGCATGTGGCAAGACTCAGAATGCAGAGAACTACTACAGATTTAGTCGGGTTCAAAGCTTTCACGTCTAGCACCACATGCACCAGAAACGGCAACAAAATAATGACCACAGCAAAGCATTCTGGGAGCGGATGGCAATTTTGGCTCTTTAGCGGTGACGCTCGTGGCTTGAGGTTCTTTTGTTGTCTTCAATTGGTACATTTGTAATATGCTTCATTAGAATTTGTCGCACAAAGTTTGACGTCACCACATTTTACCAAAGCAGCCCTATTTCATGTTGGCTAGTAAAGACGAGTGGCTCAACAAAAAAATCCAACCTAGACGAGACACAGCGAGACGTTTGTTTCAGAAATGTCAGTTCTTCTGTGTCACTGTCGGCGTTGATGCAACAAATGCAATATTCATGAGCTTCCCCGGCACTCAAAGAGTCCCGAGTTGTCAACATGGGCTCAAAGGCCACTGGGCTGTTTGATCCCCCTCCCTCCCACGGTGTGGAATATGACAGACTTAAGGGCTAGAGAAAGGCAGGTTAACCAATTCCTGACCCTCAGAAAGTGCTTCAGCGACAAAACTGACTGGTATCAGTTTTGAGAGGTACTGCTATCCTTGCTGAAAAACTAGCTTAAAGCCAGGCTGAATTTCTATGGTTAGTACTGGGATACTGCACTAACCTGGGATACTATCCCATGTTGGGGCCTAGCAAGTAAAACTAAAACACAACATATGTTGGTGTCCAGTAAAGCTGGTCTTTTAAATGGCAATCTACTGTAAAATAATTTTAATTTTAAAGACCCGTTGTGGTGTAAAACAAGTTTTTAACGTTATTTACATGTCTATCTGGTGTTTCTAATATGCTTAAAGACAAACCATGTACAGATTCATCAGTCAACACAATTTCTGAAAAAAATTATCTTTAAAACTGCGATGTACCATAGTCTCAAAAATGTGGTTTCAAACAGCCCCATTTCCTACCATCACAAACATGTAAACAATCCCGTCAACATGTGAGGTGGGGATTTTCATATTGTTAGCTAATTTTTAAAGTGTTTCTACCTAGGAAAGGTGATTTTTAGAAGGTAGCTGTCTGAAACGGCAAACAAGAACATGGATTGTGTAACATTAGCAACACGTTATTTGATAATGTCAAAGCCAAACCAAAGGCTAATGGTATCAATTACTCTTACGTGTCTAGTGTTATAGAGAGCAATGCATAAAATAAATTACCGTTCTGATACATCAACTTGTAGACAACACTGTGTAATTTTCTCTTAAAGTTTCGTTTAAACCTAAAGTATATGGCTGTATTAATCCAATACTGACACTGTCATTGTTTGTAGTGTTTACTACAGTTAACTGAGTTGAAAGTGGAGCAGGTAGTCTGAGCTGATGTGACTGAGTGTGTTAGGGGCCTAATTTGCATATTCATGAATATTTTACATAATGTAAAGTAAAATACGGTTTAATTTATGGTTTTTGGAAGAGAAAAACAATAAGTCATCATACGTAATACCCTCATTCCCTGAAGCTCCGGCGCTTGAGAGCCCAGACACCTCTGACATCGTTGAGAAAAGGCCAATGAAATTGGCGAGCAAAATTTGCATAGCTGGCCGCGCCCCAGACATCTGGGTATAAATAGGCCAGCGTGGCATTTGCTCACGTGTTTTGTTCTGAGGAGTCGAGAAGTGTCTCAACACACTCAGAAGCAGTTCAGAGTTGTGGCATAAGGGACACAACGTCTCCATTCCCTCCATCAGGGAATGTGGCTTACCATTCGTAACCGAGACATTCCCTTTCAGTTGGTCACTTCTATGTTATGTCGAAGTTCCGACTATAGGGGTCCCTATACTAAACGCCACAGCTGCTGAATTGCGTTACGAAACCATGGGGGTGCAGATGTTGACAAGCCCAGCATGCCACGACCAAATGGACCTCACCTCCCTCGTAACCTTCCAACGTCCAAGACTTCACTCGCCAACATCCTGGAGAGCCGCCATTTAAGGCAGAGGTCACCTCCAGCCGGAGCCTTTTCTCATTCTGAGAAAAACAAGAATAAATAGCGTTGTCCTGGTTGTAACATTGGGGAAGCGTTCATTTTCCCAAGTGGGAAAAGAACACTAAGGAGACCACATCCTACCCGAAGGGGAGGTAACAGGTGGAGTTACATCCGATGGACTCACTAAAAGGGAGTACTACATAGCTAAGGTTTCTGTGGTGGGCTCCGCATCAGGGGAGAACTACCAATCACAGAAACAAGTGACAGACCGACTGTCTGTCTAGGGGAAACACTGAATCCTATTCGGAACAGAGCAGTAGACTAATACACATATGGGGCTGCCAAAGGGAGCCACAATATATGGAGCACTAATCTATTATGAGAGTTCACTCGAGGTTTACTTACTTGTAATGGATTCTTATAACGAGTTCCTCCACTAAACTCAGCTACGTAAGAGAGTGCTTGAGTGATGGAAGGGTAGTCCAGGGTTTATAAGAAAGAACTGAACTGGACTCAATAAGCGCACATTATCACCTCAGACAGGGGAAGGTGCTAAATGCAAGCTCTACACCCTACCAGCATGCTGAGTTCAAGATATAGTGCTAAAAACTCTGGATGAAACTGGTTCCATTCGCAGAATGTAGAATCTGGCAGATGTATTAGGTGTAGCCCAACCTGAAGCTCTACAGATGTCCGTTAATGAGGCACGATTTGCTAAAGCTGATGAAGCAGAAATGCCCCTGGTTGAGTGTGCCCTCACTCCCAGTGGGTATGGTAAGCCTCTGCCCTGATAGGTTGTAAGGATCCCATCCACAATCCAGTGGGATATCCTTTGTTTGGAGACAGTATTCCCTTTCTGCTGACCTCCGAAGCAGGCAAAGAGCTGTTCAGACAGTCTAAAACTCTGTGTGCATTCCAAATAGACGCGTAGGGGTCACACCGGGCACAACAGAGACAGGTTAGGTTCCCCCTCCTGCGGGGGATAGCTTGAAAGGTTACCACCTGATCTCTAAAAAGAGTGGTGGGAACCTTGGGCACATATCCAGGCCGGGGTCTCAGGAGAAAGTGAGTTTGCCGGCCCGAATTCTAGGCATGATTCGTTAACAGAGAGGGCTTCAAGATCCCCCACCCTGTTAATAGAAGTGAGCACAGTCAGGAAGGCCGTCTTCACAGAGAGTAAGGCCTGAAGGACCATTGAGAGATCCCAAGAGGGGATGAGTCACGGCCTTGGATGATTCAACCTACTAGGAATCTGATAACCAGATCGTGCTTCCCCACCGATCTGCAATCTACAGTGACATGGTTCGCTGCAATAGCGGCCACTTAAACCTTGAGTGTAGACACAGACAGACACATCTCTGAGGATCCTTCCCATGGGAAGAACACCAATTCACGAAAATGCACCATTTCAGGTCGTATAGCCGCCTCATAGATGGGGCCATAGACTGAGTAATCGTATTCACCATTGCGGGTGAAAGACCTCCGAGTTCCTCCTGGTCGTGTCCAGGGACCAAACACGGAGAATCCATAGATCTGAGCGTAGGTGCCAGATTGTGCCCTTCCCCCGGGGAAGAGGGTACCTCCTCAGGAGAATCCGCCAGGGAGGAGCTGATGCCAATGGCATGAGCACAGAGAACCATATCTTGCTGGGGCAATAATGTGGCACAAACAAGAGTCGTTCCATGTTCTCCCTGACTTTGCACAGCGTCTGTGCATTGAGGCTCACTGGGGGAAATGCATATTTGCTTAGGCCCGGGCCAGTTGTGTGCCAGTGTGTCCATGCCGAGGGGCCTCAGTCAGGGAAACCACAGTGGGCAATGAGTGGATTCTCATGAGACCAACAGGTCTATCTGCGGCTGACCGAATTGACTCTAAAACAGCTGGACCGGCTGGGGAGCATGACATGCTGTGAGAGGGAGACCACTACACAACTCAAGTCACTCGGAATGTGAGTGGCATGCAGTCTCTGCTCCACAGTAAGAGATGGCAGACAAGGTGTACGCCTTGGCGTCAAGATCTCCTTGCTCTCCTTCAGTGCACATAATCGAGGCCTCGTACCCGGAAGTAGAAGGGCCAGGATGGGAAGCAGCTGAGGTGCTTTATAAAAAAGAAAGCGAGCCACGAGCGCAACGTGACGACAGCCATGTCTTCACAAGAAGAAAATAAACCATCCACAAAAGCTACTTCAGCATGGGCGTGGCCCAAACACTGAGCACAGCAATTGTGCCTGTCAGAGGGTGAGATGTACAAATCGCAACCAGAAGGACACGGATGGAAAGGCATGTTGTAAACGCACACAAATCCATCTGTGAAGCTCTTTTAGATAAATTGCTCTTTTAAGAGGAAATTTGCTCTAAAAGATCGCCGTTGAAGCACCCAGGGTACTCTCACTACACTTATCTGTGTATGGGCAAGGGAGAAACCACTGCTTGTGCCATAGATCCAACGAAGAGGAAATTGAGAGGTGAATGCAGTGCTGCATCTCCCAAAGAGACACTGCATCGGCTCCAAAAAGCAGAACGAGTGAGCAAATGCCATGCTGGCCTATTTATACCCGGATATCCGGGGCATGGCCAGCTATGCAAATTTTGCTAGCTAATTTCATTGGCCTTTTCGAGGTGTCTGGTCTCCCAAGTGCGACCCCTAGTGTCGGAACTTCAACACAACATTGAAGTGACAAACTGAAAGGGAACCATATATTGACATTCACAAAATTTTGAGATGACAGCTCACATTTGATGGTTTTTCATTGAAAGAACTGTTTAGTTCTTATTAGTTATGTGCATTAGGTTATTTTATGTTACATCTTATGTTGTTAAATTGATATTTGCTGTCCTATTTTAGTGTTTTGTGTTATAAAGATAAAAAAAAAAACTGATATTAACAATTTGTTATATTAACCTTGTTTTTTTCAATTAATTATTATTATTTTTTACTGTAAATATAAGTTCAGTCTTTAAAGCATACATTTAAGTTTTTGCAACTACAGTTGCTTTTTTATTGTACATTTCACATATTTTTGCCGTGTATGTTTGGCACGCTTCAGTACTGTTTGGTGTACTGTACTGAAGACATTAGATCAGACGTAAAAGTATGAGTGTTGTAAAAGTAAATCTCTCTCTCTCTCTCTTTTTTATTTTTTTAAAAGACAAAGATGTGACCTAGATCTGCACCTAAATCATCAGTAATGCTTCCCTGAAACAGATTATGTAAAAGCTTTATTCAAGTATCTTAATGTGGAAATAGTCGTGTGAGCTGCATGTCACCAAATCAACAGGTTGACTCTTAGTTAACGCAGGAGTCAACCTCATGTTAAAAGCATGTCCTGCTTATTTTTAACTTAAAAAAAAAGGAAAAAAAAGAAATTCTTGTTTTATACTGTAGCTCAACAGTAGGTCAGAAAATGAGCATAGACAAGGTCATGGGTTTGAATATCAGAGAATGCAAGCTGATTTTTTAAAATTGTTTTTGTGTTGAATAAAAGCATTTGCATAAAGCATACATTTAAATATAAATACATGAAAAATATTAATCACCCCCTCCACCCCAAAAAAAAAAATCTGTAAAAATAGGGCACAAGGTACTGTATTAATATAAAATAAATGTTATTTTTTTATTTTCTTTTTTAGTGTTTTACCTGTATTTTGTTGTGTTTTATGGTTAATGGAAATGTCATGGCAGAAAATTAACAGTAGCTGGAGATTACAGTTTATACATTTGTAAAAATCGATAGTTTTCTTACACTAACGCATCGTTTTGCTTCAGAAGGCCACCCCGGAGCCGTGTGGAATAGTTTTATGATGGATGGATGCAGTTTTTTAGGCTTCAAAAACAGGGGCTCCATTCACTGCCATTATACAGCTTGGAAGAGCCAGGACAATTTTAAATATAACTGTGTTCGTCTGAAAGAGGAATGTCAGATATGCCTAGGATGCCCTGAGGGTGAGTAAATCATGGGATCAATTTTATTTTTGGGTGAACTATCCCTTTAATTAATATAGCATTTTTTACATTACAGTAATGGGGCATTTGTATATATTTATGTATTTAGAAAAAAAAAATGTATTAGTTTAGTTTAGTTTACTTAAATTTGCATGAGTTTAGTTTAGTTTTCAGGGTTAAATATTACCTGGACATGTTTTCATGAGATTGACCTGGTATTGTTGATAGCATCAAACTATTGACTGCGGCCTAAAAAAACAAAAAGAGCTATAAGCAATATTTGGTTGGAGGAACTCAAGGACAAACATATATCTTCCAAAATCTCCTGTAACATCAGCCCAATGCACAGATCTGCTGGCTGATAATGTGATCTGTATCTGAAGGGAAATGAACGGCTGTGCCAGGCCTGATGAACATAAGGAGATTTTGCAAATACACAGGAGCAATGGAGCTATCATTTCCAGCATCGATGCACACCATCGGCATGGGAAAGCTGATGCAGCCAGCCAGAAACGCTCCGCTCTGCATACTCCGCATTTGCGCATGTGAAAGTGTGAGTCTGTGTTTACATGTTAGCGCATACAGATACAGTCAAAGTGTGTTCAGCATGCACGCAACTACAGAAGTGACCACTCACATGGACTTACCTCTCTCTCCTTCTGTCTCTCAGGCTTCTGTATTTGTTCCAACATCTAGATGATAAGTTCGTTTTTGCCTCTAGATGCAACTCAAGTGGAAAATCAATATTTTTTATCCAGCTAATCTGTGTGTTTTTTCCCCCCTTTCCCTTTGCACAATCTGCACATCCACTCTATCTATAATTACACATACAAGGCATGAAAGATTTTACAATTTCATTTTTTTTCTGCTTTAGTTGGAATACTTCACCCTTGACCTGTGGTGCTTGACAGGAAAGATAGTCTTCATTCCTCTTTTCTGGCTGTTCAGGCTATTAGGGTGAATATCACAAAAATATGTCCAGGTAACTTTTCATCCCAAATTCAAAAAAATTAATGTAGGGAAGACAAGAAAATAAAGCCCATTAGGAACAATTTCCTCCAAATTCTTATTGTCATAATGCATAGAGACATTTTACAAATAAATTCTCCCTAAAAATGATGATCTGCTTTAGTTTCCCATTACTTTTGATACAATATTAAAACAAAAATAGTAATCTGCATCAATGCAGCATTAATGCCAGTACAACAAACCATGATACAATTTAAATAATATCATTATTTTGTGCTTTACATTAATGAGAAGTGTCATGAATGTCACATTGCAAAAAATCTTATTGGTCCTAAAATAGACTTCTTTTTCTTTAAGCAAAATATAATATCGTATTTCTCTTTTTATTTTGTGGTGAAATATGACCCAGAGATATTCTTGACAGGTTTCATAAGACTCCATTAGAGAGTAGAGTGTTATGTCTGAGGATTTGTGAAGGATATAGTGTAAGATAGGAAATCTCAGCTATGCAGATCACTCAGACTGCACTATATAGACTATAAGGTCAGTGTTAAGTTGTGCTCTGTATGCTGATAAAGGGTCGGCTCTCCTAAACAAATCCTCTAGTCTGCCATAATATCGCTGTCTGACCACTTTGTACTGCTTTTTCCCTTTTTTAAAATTATATATTTTTATACATGTATTCATTTATAATAAGGCTTTTAGTGACTTAAGTCTTCAATTTTGTTGTTGTCATTGCATTTTATTCCCTTTTGGTTTTATATCTCACACCCTTTCACAGAATTTATACATTAATTTCGCATTATGAGCCTGATTGCTAAGCAGAGCAAATTTGGCAAAGCCTTAACATAAACCGGCACCATGAAAACCAGGTTTTTGTTTTATTTAAGCCTAATTGGTCCTTTTGTAAATCAATTTTTTTGGTGTGCATATCACTTCAAAACATAAGCTTTACTAAAGCTAAATTATAGACTCAATTTTAATAAAGGTTTCGAATGGGGGGTTTCACAGTGATGCCATAGAAGAACCATTTTAGGTTCCTCAAAGAACCTTACAGTAAACCGATCTTAAAAGAGCTGTTTGTTTCTTAGTGTGAAGACCTTTTTCATTTTAAGAACCATTTGTGCAATGTAATCTTCTATGATCTTCTTTTAAGAGTATATTGATTAAACTGTGGTTTAGTTTCATTGTTTTTTTCAAGTCAACTTGAAATGATGTTCACAACCTTCTACAATGTGACATTCTTCTAAGAGAAATAGCATATTCAATTAGAGAAAAAAAATGTCAGGCGGACTTGACCTTATCCAGTGTTCATTGACTGTATAGTGAAAAGTAGTTTCAACAGATGGTTGGTGGGAAGGACGTGGTTATATCAGCTGAACAGGAAAGTTGTTTCAGAGGCAGAATAAGTTTGATTATAAAAACATGTGTTCGCACTAAATCATTAACTATGACTTTTGCCTGAGTAATTTGCTGCTTCTTAATAGTTAGTAAGATAGTTGTTAAGTTTAGGTATGGGGTGGGATTAGGGATGTAGAATATGGTCATGCAGAATATGTGCTTTTTAAGTACTAATAAATAGCCAAATTATTAATAATAGGCATTCTAATAAGCAACTAGTTAATTGTGAGAATTGGTCTCTATACTAAAGTGTTACCAAACTTTTTTTCTTTTCTTTGGAATAACATGCACCAATTATTCACTATAAGATGGGAAATGTCTATTAAGAAAGTAAATGGCACCAGTCTGGTTTTTATACTAACTTTAAATCTCTTGTTCTGAAAATCAGATTATTCCACTTCTTTCTATGACCTTGAGAAGGAACATCTCGTCTTCTATCCTCCATCACAGAGAGGATAAAATGCTCAAAGACCCCACTAAAGCTCTTGGCTACACTTGACAGGTTCTAGCTCTCAGATACGCAGATGTCTCATCCTTCAGATATGAACATGATGATAAATTCAATCATTTTTGTTAGGATTTTTTCCCCTGCTCAGTTTATAACCCCACCTGGAATACGTGGCACTCTTGCAAACTTTATCAAATGTATTTTTAATATTTTATGTCTCAATCAGGACTTTATGATTACAAGCATGATTCCCTCTTTTGCTTCATTTATATGAGCGAAGATGGTCCGATGAACCATTTGAGCCTTTAGACATGTTTTCATTAAGACTAAAATGAGAATCCAAATAACTAATTTTGTTCAGATTTCAGACTTTAATTTAAAATGAGACAGACATTGTGAGTCAGTGGAATTAATGTGAATACATTATATTCTGTTGCGCATTTCAAAGTGCAGCTCTGTGGCAAAATTCTCTCTCTCTTTTTCTCTCCTGCCAAACCAGATCCGGTCCCTCAGAGAGATATGCGCACGTCAATTATAATGCTGCATTAAAAGTCAGTCATGCCATATGCACCCTCTTAGAGACTGGCCGGTCACTCCCAAATCCTCCTCAGGCACTGATTCAATCAGAATGGGGAAGAACGGGAAAATGTTCCTTGAAATGGGTCACAGAAGGAAGGTTCTCCCTCATGAGTGAGAACAGAGCGCAGGGCGATAGGGAAGATTCTAATGTAGAATAGGATGAGGACACACAAGAGAAAAAGCTACCAGGCTGAAAAAGGAACAAGGAAGGTGAGAGGCATTAAATGGGAAAAGCACAGCAGTCTGATTCATATGGAGCGAGATGTTGATCAACAATATATCATATGCTTTCCAACCAGGGTTTTTTATAGGTAACGTAAGTAAATAAAAAAAAGTTAATAAATACATTTTTTGTTACTTGAAATAAATGTTAACTGAAATAAAATATGAAAAACATTAAACTGATTTTATTTTAACTAGTTGTGAAAGCAACATTTTTCTTTCTTTTTTTTTCATAGTTGAACTTGCTTAAAAAAACGAAACAAAACATAAAAAAAACAAATATATATACACTATACTGTATGTGTTTATATATATCTGCCACTTTTTGTCACAGGCTAGTTGCACACTTAAAACATACAAAGAGATGAGTTTCAATCTTGTAGTATATGCTTTGCTATTTTTCTACATTACTATGAATGACGACAACTTTGCATATCAGAACTGCACAGTGGTCAAGTGTACCAACAAGCACAGTTTCCATAATCAGAAATTCTTTAAATGCATGTGTACTTTCATTGTTAACATTGCGACTGCTTTGAATTTGAATCTTTGCTTTGACTCTGGTCGTATTCTCTTATCTGAAGTGCTCAGCTCTTTATAATGGTAGGTTTCTTTGCTCTGCTGCTGATAGCCCGGCATTAGCTCTGTGAACGTGATCAAGCGGATAGCTGCACTAAGATCCTTGCGGCTGGGCCATGTTAGCAAGGCTTTGATGACATGCTTATCTGTTGACTCTTGGTGGTTATTGTGGGTGATATAAAGGCCAGGGTAAGTCCTGGAGAGATGAGGAAGATGAAACAGTGAAGGATCTCCACCTCTCTAGCTAAAGGTACTGTGATTTTTCAAAGAGAGCACACAATATTGCAACGAGTAAAGAAGCATAAATGGCTGTTGTTGCTTTTCAAGTGTTTGCACTCGTGTTCATTTCTCCATCTTAAAGATCATTGATTAGTGGAAATCTCTTCAGTGAAATCTAATATTACGGGCCCCTGAGCTTGGTGATTTGTTCCACATGGATTTAAAATAAACATCAGGACACCTTCTAGCACTGTGAAATTCAAACATATGAGACTGAAATCAAATTTAAAACTGGACGGCAAAGTTTTAGGATTTTTAAACATTTAAAAAGAATAAAAATGTGACAAAAACAAACAAATAAATAATTGTATAATTAATACATTATTATTTTATTATTTATTACACTTGCTTAAAACATTCTTTATTACAATGGAGGTCACATTAACTGTATTGTTTATGTAGTTCACAGCACTTTTCTTTTGAAGAATCTTCCCTGGAGGCATTTCTCATAACAGCACGTTTTAAACTCATTATGAAGATATTTTGGGAGAAATTATTTGTGCTCATAAATTTGAGCTCTTGTTAATGGAGGACTTATTATGCTGGAGACAACTCTGTGATGTCTCTATGGAAATAAGAGTCATTGGGTCTCATGTACGAAAGGAACGTACGACAGAAAACTGGGAGTACGGTCGTTTCAACGCAAAACTTGGAATTTATCAACATGGACGTGAGCGGTGGCTACGATCAAATCTCACGTCTGGTCTCAGCTCATGTACGCAAGTTTTTGAGTTACCTAAACTTACGCGCAGCATAGTAAATATGGAGGAGAATTGTAGAATGACAGCATTTTGTTCATTTTTATTTTCCTTACCATCAAATGAAGCTCATTAGTCGATCGTTAACCAGTAAGATTAGAGTGTTTTTTTTTTTTCATACAGGGCTTTAGCTTTATATGCGTGAATAGTAGCGTAAACAAGACCATGAGGATTCAATCGTCACATCATGCAAGAGAAAAGCAGAAATTGAGTCTATAAAAGGAATAAAATAAATAGGATCACACAAAATATATAATAGGCTATAATATAATTAACAGATTAACATAAGGAGAAAAAAACTGTGCAACAAGTATAGGCTACGCTCGTTTTTGTGACACTCTTAATGCATTTTATTTATTTTCTTTATATCTTTATTTGATTGAATCCATCTGATCGCACAGGCGCCTCACGCACACACAAACAACATTAGTTCTACTGACATTTCAGCCATTCATCATCAAACTAAAATGCAGTCAACCAAACATAAAAGTTACACTGTTTATTTTAAAAGGTTCGCAGCGTGCAGCACCCAAACGAACATTTTTGCACATGTGAATGATTTTACACGGATATTAGAACATGAGTGAAGTAAAAAGCCATGTTTAGGCTACATAATGAATAATAGTTATGCAAACAAATGTTACAAATATGGCAAAAATGGAAACATTTGGATTCTTGTGGTATGAGCCCGGCTCGTGAGCCCAATGCCGTTTCAGTTTTGCTTGACATTTGTATGCTGTTTATAGTCTAATTTGTGTTTTAATATATAATTTTATAACTACTTATTTTTCATTCTTGTTCTGTTCTGAATACCGTTAAATTTTAAATATTTGTTGTAGAGTGAGGTGAACTAAATAGGCTGTTTATATTTATTTTAATATACATATAAATTACATCAATTAATGTAGCCTAATTGTTTTCAATTACAAGGTTAATGGGTGTTTTTGGAGTAAGATCAATTTCTCTTTCATGAGATTACTTCCTCTTTTTGGCTGGGTTTCGTTTCTCTGTGTCGTAAACTCTTCTAAACCAGGGTGTTTTTATGGGCGTGATATTCAAATGACGATTGTTTTCTACCGCCACATTTATCAACGTGCGATCATTCGTACGATGAGATTGGCGGCATACGAATGTTTCATGAATCACACGTGAACTCTGTGGTAAGTTGATTTGTGCGCACGGATCTGCGCTCGTTTCTACGTTAGATTGATAAATGATAAAAGTCCCTTTAATCAAATTCTGTTGTTTTAAGCTCTTAATAAAATGTTGACATATCAGAAGATTCAAAGGCAAGAAAATGTGTCTTACATATTCCAATATGAAGGATTACCATTAATATTATACTTCTGATGTAATATGATATATCAGTTAAATATGTTAGGCTTATTTCAGGGGCGTAGCCATCATTTAAAAAGTGGGGGGGACGGAATGTCTAGTGTTATACCTGTTTTTTCCCTCGTCTAATTGACAGGTTTTATTTTTAATCATACCTTTTTTGCTTTATATGCTTTATGCTTATATTATTATATATGATTATAAAACAGAAGAAAGAGAGAAAGAAACAAAGAGAAAGAAAGAAAGAGAGAGAGAGAAAGAAAGAAATACAACAGCATGTCACTGGGACAGCACCCTTAAAAGGATATCTTTGTACCTTATTTACCCCAAAAAGAACATTATTTCACAGTTGGACATCTGCACATGATTGCCCCTTTGTACTTTGAAAAGCTTAATGGATGTTGTTTTTGTTTGTTTTATAATGCATGATGTTGATTCAAAAGGTTGTGAGTTTAAATAACAGTGATGCCGGGATATTTCATAATCTCCTCCTAAAAAAGATCTGGCCACTATAGAAGTGTTCAGTTGCAGCTTGTTTTTATCTGCCTAGTCGTAGCACTGACATTTTTTGCTGTGGTTCTGAACGTTTCTAATGGGGTAACATAATCAATGATGCAAAAATGTCAAGTTCCTAAAATATTTTTTTCTCTCTCTCTCTCTCTTTTCTGAATGTATTTCATCAGGATATAGTCTAAATGCTGAGAAAAAAAATAATTAATTCCATAAAATTCAGTAAATATCTAAATCATAAAACAAGGAAATTCCAGTGTTGCAACATAATGTTACATTTTAGGGGTTTACTGTTCAAAAGTTTGGGATCGGAAAGGTTTTTAACATGTTTTTGAAAGAAGTCTCTTTTGATTACCCAGGTTGCATTTATTTATTGAAAAATACAATTAAAGCAGTATTATAAAAAAAAAAAAAAAAAAAAAAAAAAAAAAAAATAATTTAAAATTATATTAT
>NW_015505230.1:156180-184326 GCF_001515645.1 Sinocyclocheilus grahami
TATATAGCTATTTTAATTAATTAATTAATTAATTCCTGTCATGGCAAAGCTGATTTTTTCAGTCTTCAGTGTTACATGATCCTTCAGAAATCAATTTAATATGCTGATTTGGAATAGAAATAAATATTTCTTATTATTATCAATGTTGAAATAATTTTTGTGGAAGCTGGAAAAGTTTTTTTTTTTCAGGATTCTTTGATGAATAGAAAGTTGAAATGAACACAATTTATTTGAAATATATTTTTTGGTTACATTATACTGTAAATGCTGTATTACAATATTAATTTATGGCATCACTGTCTGTTTTGAATGGTCAACATTTCATCCAAAAATTAAACAAACAAACAAAGCATTTTATATTTTCATTTTATACTGGATTTGGTGAAACCCGTTTAGCATTTTTTTTTCATATTATATTACAACTCATATTTACAGAATGTTCTGAACACAGCACGCTCAGCACTTCGAGGGCTTGTTGGTTATGCTTAATTTATCCTTTATGTTGCCCAAACAAAACATTTTAATGTTTTTTTTCATATTATATTGCAACTCATATTTACAGAATGTTCTGAACACAGCAAGCTCGGCACTTCGAGGGCGTGTTGGTTATGCTTAATGTATCCTTTGTTATGTTGCCCAAACAAAATGTACTCTCCAGTGGGAGGGTTCTCAGAGATAGGATGTGCTCCTCAGGGGTTGGATTCTAATGAGACCTAAATAAATATATCAGCACATCATTAATTGCACAAGAGACCCCACAGAGATGAATCCCGCCTCCATGGCACCATCATCCTCTCTTCTCACTGTGCTATGATTAATTTAACTCGAGATTCACCAGTAGGGTATGCACTGCAGGTTCTGGAAATTGTGTTTTGTGTTTGATGATACTTTTTTTTCATAACAAAGGTGGCAATCAAATATTACTTTACTCCTGTGTGTGAGTGTGAGACAGGCATCAGTCAGTGAGATGTTAATGTAATGAATTTCAAGTGTGAATATATAATATAAGAAGAAACATTCTAGCTAATATTTCTCTTAGGAATGGAGTGAATAATGCATACAGAATTAAAAAATGAATAAGTGTAATAATTCACCATAATATCTGGATATGAACTATCGAGCTGTCAGATTTCATGAGCATTATTGAACACTGAAAATGATCTTCCAGAGTTGAATACAGAGGGTTCAGTGCGTATTCTGTGTCAGTACCGTTGTTAAGTATTCATTGTGCGTTTTGTGAACTCCTCAAAAGTGCAAAGTGTAGGTAGGAACAACATCAGACAAAGCGTGAAGCCCCGAGTCAAACTAATCAGTGATTTCTACGCCTAGACGTTCCCTCTTTCTATTAGTGGGCAAAAGAGGCCAATTAGTATTCCTGGCTTGGCACAGGACAAGGCTGGGAACACTTGGCACTGGATCTGACCGAGTGTCTAAAGTCTTTCATTTCAGGCCCATCCTCAGGCCAACTGTGGGAAGCTGTACTGAGGATCAATACACAGGCAGCATCAAGCATTTTCCATTTCGGCATATGTAACTTTCAACTCATGTATCAAAAGCAAAAGGTTCTTATCCACACACTCTGATATTTAAAGATATTTAGTATCCTTAAACATTTAGTGTCTTTAACCTACATGCTCTGATTGAGATGTGAGAATCCCTGAAGCGCTTTTTTATTGAAGAATCCTTCTGTGAGTTTTACTAATCTTATGAAAATGATATACAAAAATTCTACTTTAAACTTTTGCTTTAAAGGGGTCATATGATGTTGCTAAAAAGAACATTATTTTGTGTATCTGGTGTAATGGAATGTGTTTATGTGGTTTAAGGTTCAAAAACACATAATTTTCCACATAATGTACATTATTGTTTCTCCTCTATGCCCCGCCTTTCTGAAACACGTCGAGTTTTACAAAGCTCATCGTTCTGAAAAGCGAGGTGTGCTCTGATTGGCCAGCTATCCAGTGCGTTGTCATTGGCCGAATACATCAAGCGTGTGACGGAAATGTTACGCCCCTCACATACTGTGATGCCGTGTCCCGGCCGGAGCGACGAGACAAAAACAATAAAACCCATTATAAACGAGGCATTTGTTGCATCCAGTGGGGACATAATTACGGATTATAATGACTTATACTGTCTTTTTACGCGTTGCGTTGCATCGCGCCGCGTAAACATAAAACCATGTCTGCATTTGTGATCGGAGAAATGACAAACAACAAACGCTGCTCTACACTGCTCAAAACTCGCGTTTGAATCATCAGTGGCAAATTCTTAAAATATGAAAACGTACTTACAGTCTGTGAGTCAGAACAGCCGGCATTGTAGTCTACTCTTCCAGGATCAGGAAACAGTTCTACATAAAATGTGCTGCACACATCTGAATATTTGGGTTGAAGTGTTCTGGAACAGTGTTGTAAATACAACTTAACCACTGATTTCTAGTCGTGTCCTCTTTTGGAAGACCAAACAAAGTATTTTCGCTTTCGCAACGAAACACACAGCGTCTTCACAACATGGCGGCGGCAGCAACAATAAAGTTACGCTTTCTTTCTTTGCATGAACATTTGGGCGGCGTTATGCAAATCTTCCCACATCGTGATGTAGACGTGGGGTGTGTTTAACCGAGGCGTTTTAGGGGGGCGTGGACCAGTCTTATCTTTTATAAAGAATATCTCTTTGGGTTTGAGACTTTAGTCTTTGCAACTTTACGGATCTTATCTATTCACGAACAGCTTCTAACACTCCAAAGAGAAAGGAAAACTTGAAATCGCATCATATGACCCCTTTAAATGATCTTTGAATTCATCAAGTTATTACAACATCTGTAAATATCTGTAAATAAAAGGAAAAAAGTGTAGAGTACACTGGTATAAAATACCAGCTGTATACTTTTTTTTATACAGTATACTGTATACATTTTTTTAAGTGTTTTTGCTTAACTGAACAATCTGCTAAACTGTATTTTCCTAATATTATGAATTGATTATATAGAAATCTTCAACTTAAAACTTTTGCTTTAAACATTCTTTGAAAAGCTTTCATTACTTATGTTTGGGGTCTCAGAAATCGGTGATAAAACATGAATAAATGCAATTAATTTTCATTTGCGATTTAGTAGAGGTGTGCATCAAAGCCAACAGCAAAATTAGTTGTATCTGTACGGTGAATAAAATGGGGAAAAAGTACTCAGGCATCAAATAATGGTGTTTACTTTGATTTATTTTATGCTGCTGTTTTTACAGTGTGTATTCTCAAGAAAACTTGATTGTTTTTCAGTTTATTCAATGCATTTTTGTCCATGTTTTATGTAAATTCTCACCAATCAAATATGTCACTTCTCATTTCACGTATCCCTGTTAGCATATGCTGTGATTTTTGGAATATCACATTCCTCTGGATGCGATTGAAAGAGGAAAGTTAATTTGTCAAGTTAATTAAAATGGTCCTTTTAAGGACATCCAATACATGTCAAAAACGAGGGAAAAAAATGAATAGGAAAAAAGTGATGTGAGACCACCTGCAGGTTATTGGTCATTAACTCTGGCTCTCCAGAGACTGCTGGGCTGCATCGATATTGGCTAATATCGCTCACGGCTTCAACAGGACCTTACGCGCAGGGCCGGCTAGCTGTGGCACTAATGTATTGACTAAATTATTCTCACAGCCCACATAAAGGAATGAGGGAGAGCTACAAAGTGAACGCAAGTGAAACTGAGCACGTTTAAAGCTGTTGCTGAAGGGAGGAAACACAGCTGACATTATGGTGAAAGAAAACCACAATTTTTTTTCTCTTTCAAAGCATCCACCCACATGCCATGTTTCTCGTCTAGGCTGTTTATTCGCTACCCTGGATAGTATTGTGCAGTTTAGACCCCCTAATGGCCACATTTTCCTTTCCGTGTCATGTTTGTATAAAAAACAAATGTGCCATTTTATTAATGTCGGTGGCTGTTAAAGGCCCAGAGTTGCAGGTGTACTGAAATCATGTTAGCATCACCTTGGTTATGGCCGCTAATAAAGCTTGAAGCATATGTGTGAGGGTTATTCCAGAAATGTGTGTCTGCTGGGGACTGAACCAGGCCAAAATATTGTCATAAAATTATTTAATAACTTAATTTTACAATAAGGCAAACCATTTCGATTTTAATGACCTCTGAGCTAAAATATAGCAGAATACCAGTCACAGTCTCGTTCATTTACGGCAATGAGTTTTGAGTTGACTCTTGAGCATTTTTATATTTATAGTTACAGTATTAGTTGTTAGGAAATGGTTGTTGCCAAAGAACCTTTGAGGAAAAAGTCAGAACAAGCAATCCAAACTTATGCTAACACAAAGCTATAGGTGGTGATTTTGTACGAAAACATACGGTTTTTGGAAAAATGTATTGAATGAATGTCCTAAACTTGACTGTCAGTGGGGCATAAACAGATCATATGAATTAATGAAATTGTACAAACTATTTTGAACCAACTTGTCGTACTATGTCACAAAATGTTTCTTGTCTCATCACATTCAGTTAGGAATTACATGAATCCTGCAAATGATACCATTGTTTTCAATTCAAAGTGTCCATATTTGAGAAAAAAAAGTAGTTAGCGTCACTGGATATTACTGTTGGTTATTTAAAATGTATTTTTATTATTATTATTATTATCATCATATGTGTTTTGTCACTGTCATTTTGTCTGTGCACTCGAAGCTTCTGTCACCAAGACAAATTCCTTGTATGTGTTAGCATTTTTGGACTTTTAAGTGTATTTTGCAAAATTCATTAGCGGACTGTATATTATGTATAGCTAATAATCAACATTTCTCTTACCTGGTCCACCATTTTATATTTATTAATGCACTGAGCTTGTTGTAATGCATTCTAGAATTGTCTGTGGAGGATATGTGATGCTGCCTTAAAACAGAGTGAGACATCTTTTAATTATTACATTTCTTACCTTTTGGAGAGAATTTTGATGCTAGTCTGAATATAACTAGTGCTAGCTCTACTCACGGGTGTTCCTGTTGTTTCTACAGCTGAGAAGTAAACATTGAGAGGTTGCACAAGCTCTTCATTTGAAGACAGGGGGGGGGCAAGGTGTCCAGTTGAGATTGATCATGGAGGCCAGATGGGGGTGGACTTGTTTGATGAAGTATTGAATGTAATACGTGACCATGGGCAGGCACATGATTTTGATTCCATGGTAGGAGTCAGAGTTGAGACCAACCTCAGAAACATCATATGTGTTTGTTTTCACAAAAGTACAAAGACGGATATTGTGGTTGAGATTTTATTTTGATCTTCTACATACAGATTTGGCCACCAGTGTGTATGGCTGGGCTATTAGAAATTCTAAAAGATGGGACGATTGAATTGTGAAAATGTGTCCAAAAGATGTAATGAAATGCTAAACCAGAGATCAACAGTTCTGCTACATGCGGATACCTTCTGCAAGACCCCCAGAGCACTCCTTAGACTGTAAAATGCTACGCAAATAGATCTTCCCCCAATTCCACCTCATAAAAAATACATTTGCAACTATCCTGGCTTTCTTACCTCAATTTCAGTATAAATGAATAAATATATGGGGTAGAAAAAAGTCTTTATTTGTCCCATACACACAGTGTGTAGGCAGTGAAGTGTTTTTTTTGCAGAGGTTGGAGTGAATGTGTGCTACTCAGTTCTGCCTGGTGAACATCATTTTGCTCTTCATCTTCCTTGTCAGCCTCGTCTTCCTCCCAAGGCGTGTCCAAGAGGCCTTCCAGTAGCCTTTGCACAGCAATATTATATTGAATGACAGCCACAATTTACAGATACTCAGACATGGCAAACTGCAATCCATCAGATTATTTATTACGGTTCCTCAAGCAAAACCTCTACCTTCCTCCACTCCTCCATAGTGTGCCTGTGGCTGTCATTTTAGTCCATCTGTGGTTCCTTTTTTGGCTCTGTTGAAGATCTTTTTTTCAGGGGAATAAAGTGTAAAGAGGGACTCAGGGTCATGATAGGTTTGAATTTATAATTTAACGTTAATGAAAGCTTGTTTTCACTATGGGATATTTAAATTTATTTTTTAAATGTAATTGCGACTGTGTATCTCACAAGTCTCAGAATTGCTAGGATAAAAGTCAGAATTGTGAGATAAAAAAGTGGCTATTATTAATTTTATTTTATTTTATTTATACAAAGTTCTGTCATGAAATTCTAGATGGCGCAGGCCGATAGGTTCTAACTCAATCTGATATAACCACAGTATTATTCACACAGCTTTATTGCTTTTCACATCAGCAGCCAATGAGCTTGCTGCTCAACATTCAAATACTTGACTAGTGCTTGCTGTAGCAGTTGCAGCATGCTTTAGAAACCCTCCGCCTTCCCCAGCTCCACCTGTATAGATCTGCTACAAGGTGATTTCATGTATGTTATATATGGTGTTATTGCATATATGTTTTATGTGCAGCAGCAGCTGTATTTCCTACAGTACATGCTCACAGCAGCATGTCTGTGGATGTGTTGGCAATAGCAAGTCTCGGTACTTGCTCTGCTGCAGCAGCGTAGCATCTATTCCTCCAAGACCAAACACATTAACATTGCCATGTACATTACCATGCTAAACTAGACAGTAATGTATTATTTTTTTAATCCCGTGGCAGAAATTTAGTTTTTGATATAACAAAGTGTTTTCTAGTGTTTGTTTATTTATTTTTATTTTATTTTTAGTATATCTGGCCTGATCAGAATATACTAAAATATAACTTTCAATGATTCAGTATTGAATAGCTTGGATCATGCATTTTTATTATTGTAAATATTTATTTTTTTCTCCATTTATTTTTGTTAATATTTTTATAATGTTTTTCAAGTGTTAATTTTATTTCTATTAATGAAAATTTCATTTAGTGCCGTTTTTGTTAGCAATAACGATACTGCAGACTGACAGGGAAACTGACAGCAAATAGGTTGTAAAGGGGGACCTATTTTCTCACCTTTGTCAGACTGTTAGTAGCATCATCGCAGTTTCAAACAACTTGTTTATAATTCATCCAGACATTGTTTTCTGCAGAGTAATATCTATAATTAAGTTCAGTCACATAAATAGTTTAATATGCAGACAGCCTTTCTGTGTAGTGTGCATTTTAGTTATTGGAACTTCTTTTTTTGGAATATAACTTTCAATGATTCAGTATTGAATTGAATAAAATTTCTGTAGCTCAACTAATATTTGGGGATATATATGATGACTTAACTCTGTATTGAAAGTATTTTTAAACTTTACTGAATACAAACATGCTGTTCTGCATTTTATAGACACTCTGCCAAAAATGACTTTTAATTGTCAAAGATCATTTAAAAATTATTCACAATTCCCCAAAACATGATAGATTTACTTGCATAAGATATTAAGTCTTGCTTGCACTGACAGATCCACCCTCCCCCCAAACACACACACACACACACACACACACACACACTTTCAAACTTTAAGCAAATGGAAATATCTGTTCAATAAGACATAATACACACATATTATAAAAAAAAGTTTTAATATCTTATGTAATGTTGATTCTCAATTAAATCTATCTTCCTTCAAGGCTTTTTAGATACATTAACTGGAAAATTAGACAACATTTCTGATTAAGAGTAGGATTTTCCCCCCCCAATGCACACCCCTAAAGCCCCGTTCACACTACAAGCGACACGATCCCATTAATTTCAATGGAGAGCTGGTGATATCCGGCGACAAGCGCAACAGCGGCCGTTGGTGACAGATGGGGCGTGTCCAGCGACAGGACAAAGTTCAGAATCCTTCAACTTTATGCAAATGAAGTGTGACTTTCGGAAGCGACAGCCAATAGGAAAGAAGACGGCAGCGGTCATGTGATCGTTCTCCTCTCAGCCATAGATAAACATACGCAATGGAAAAAAAGTAGGCTCTGTTTCTCATTCATTTTTGTTTGTATGTACGGATGTAATTCATATTTATATTATTGTAACAAAGTTCGTAGTCACGGGAAGAAGGCGGCAGGAACCTCCTTAATTAATATATATTAAGCCAGTGAGAATGATCTTGATTTGACATGAACACAGTTAGAACAAACCTTTCAGGGGACGCGTTCATTTTTCCTTGATTAATAAACTCATTACACATATTTCATTAGTTAGTGTCCCCCTCCACTCTTAAAAATAAAGCTTCCTAAAGAGGGTTTTCGCAGCGATGCATTAGAAGAACCATTTTTGGTTCCTTAAAGAACCTTTTAGCGAACAGTTCTTAAAATCCCTTTTTAAAATCTCTTTCTCTCTCTCTCTTTTTAATAATCTAATCATCTTATAATTAGATTAATCTCTAATAATTTTTTCCCACTATAAAGAACCTTTTGTGTAATAAAAATAAAATATTCTGTGGATGTGAAAGGTCCTTCATTAAACCAAATAAAAAATAAGGTTAAAAAACTACTTGAAAAATAGACATGCACAAGCACTAGTTTGCACTGATGAACTTGTTAGTTCATCATGAATTTGTAGTATTATCGACAACCAGTATTTTATATTATATAAAGTCCATCAGGTCTTCTACAGTATGATAAACCTCCATAATACAGGGACTGCACATGTCTTCTAAAAATCAATGGCCAGATTACCAAGAAAATGTAATATTGCACTGAAGCGTTCTGAACTTTGTGTCCTCTAATTCTTTTTTTGTTCAGGCCTTTTTTATTAAATGACCTGCCCCTATATACAGGGACATTTTGGATTCTCTCAGTTTTCCCTCAGACTTTAATTTCTTCACAAAGTATACTATTTTGTGCCCACAGCTGAACATCCACGTCTGCTCAATTTATGCCGAAGCTTTGATTCTGTGTTCGGAGGGCATATTCTCTGCCCACTTATGCATATGCAACCTTATTTCCAACAATTAGTTCCTAGTGGATGTTTTCATGATAACAAAATATAGTAATAATGAAAGAGTGCGGAAAAACTCATAAGATATCGTTCCCCTTAACTCTCTTTCTAGCCTCTTTCTTATTAAAATGTGAATCCGAGCTGCAGGATGTGCTGAATTCAGGTTAAAATCATTCAGTAATCTCTCGAGTTTCATTTCTTCTTCTTTGGCCCTCTACTAGTGTCAGATCATAGTCGACTGTTAACTTCAAAACTTTCAGAGCCTCATCTCTCTCTAAAGTCCAAATGTTAGAGGAGCAGCATCAGTGGTGGCATTAAAATAGGCTAAACCTAAATATTTAACCGAGCTGGGGCTTTGTTAGATCGCCTCTGACAAGACCCCTCATTAAATAACAAATGGAGAATTTGACAACGCCAAAGTAGGTCTTGTCTGTTTCTGGATCTAAATTCTGCTGCTGGTTTCATTTAGTGGGTTTCAGAGCTAGTGGTTCCATGAGACATCGTCCCTTGAAAGGAAAACCTATTAGCATTTGTACTTGCTGTTTCTGAAGCACAGTGTTGATAAAAGACTATTGTTAAATGCGACTTTGCTCTAAGGAAGTTCTCCAGTGGGAACTGCAATGTTCACGCATTCCAATTACAGTTTTCTTACCACTAAAAAAAAGCTGAAATGATTGTATGGGAGTATTTAGTCAACTTAAGTGTTTTTTTTTTTTCAAACTTTCCTCTGTCAGATCACTTATTTCTGGATTGTTTTAAGCTATACATTCGCCATTAGTAAACTTTTTCCTCTTGCAAAACGTCACTTAAGATGCAAGCTTGTACCTCAGCCCTTAAAATCTGGCACCTACATTGTCACAGAAAACTTTCAAAGACACTTTTGCAGGCTGACTGCAGTCAAGAGAAACTGATGGCAAAGTCATGTTCCAACATCAGCCATCAAATATAGACGAAAAATGAGAGACAAGTGGAGGAGCTGTTTTTGTGTTCCACCAATTCTCACAAAAGGCTTCTGATACACTCTGTCAAAAGTGTTGAGAGTTTCAGGGCTCTGCGTGCACAAATTTCTGAGCGCTGCTGGTTAATTGGCAGTTCAGATAAGGTCTACCCCACATAGCGAGGACAGCTCAACAGCTGGAGCTTTCAGGGGATAGAGAGGGATTTGGGCTTTTGTTTTATCTCTTTTCACCAGCCTTAGTTCTGTGGGTCATTTTGAACTCTCTGATTGAGGGCGACTGATAGGCCATAATCAGTCAGCGGTGAGTAAAAACTACTTTATAAAGTGGATTTTCAGTTAGAGATCAGATGGACTTTTTTAAAAATGTCATTGTAAAAAAAGATATGCATGGGAGTAGGATTCAAAATAGTGCTGATCATGTGCTTAACCTCAAGAAAATATTGTTTGTTTTTGATTTTCAAATCTCTTACTAAATTTTGGGTCTAAATATATTTTAAAAAACGGATTGGTTTTAATTATTATTATTATTATTATTAAATCACATTAAATAATACATTTTAAATAAAATATATTTTTTTAAATTCCAAACTTAATATAACTTTAAGTAATTATTCCAAGTGTTTATATATTACTAATTTTATTATATATATATATATATATAAATAAATAAATAAACTAGTAATACACACACAGACAAACACATGCACACACATATACATACAGTAGGTACAATTTATGTGGTGTTAGCTTTTTAAAAAACATTGTATTTAATCTAACATGGTGGCTCTGAAAACATTGCTAATATGTATGCGAAGGCAACTGTCATATGTACATTAACTGACAGTCACCACTGATAAGCTACTACTAAATATTGTAGAAACCTAATATGCTGTAAAGTTGCTTTGCAACTGGCGATGGCAGCAGATGCACACCGGCAGGATGTACATGATGGCCTCAGTCTGCTCTGGTCAGCGGAGAACCGCTGGGCACGTTCTCCACTGTGTCGCCGACAGGCCGGCCTGGGACACGGGGGCGTTCAAGAATCGTGTCTTGTCCGTCTCGCGCATGTCAGCCAGTCACAGCCAGATTTGGCGCTCCTGGACCACCATAGTGGACATGGCACGACCCAGAGACCGCTTAGTTTACACTCGAAGTAGATTGGTCCCTCTAAGCGAGATCCCAATTTCGTCGGTCCTCCGACGTGACGTCGAGAGTGACCGACTGAAAGGGAACTGAATAGTTGCTTATTGCATTGGTAATTTGATCACCTAAGAATCTGTGGATCATCTTTTAGGTTTTACTGTCTCAAACTTTGTCTCCTGTGTAGCTTGGCTTCAAAAGACATTAAAATCAAACTGTTTGTGGGTGGGTTGGTATTTTTAGCAACATGCCATACCCAATTCTTTAGGCCTCATCTTCTTCAGAGGAAGACACTTAGAAAGCAAAAACCATCACTTGCTTTAATAGGTGATATGTGGATATAAAATAAATATAGGTATTGAAACAGATGAGTTCACTACTAGTCTTGTTAATGGTTAAAAGCTATCCACTGTCAGACCAGTGCATCAGTCTCAATTTGATACTGCTGCTGCTGAAAATGTGTTAAAAATAGCTCATTTTGTGTAATTCATCTTTAAACTAAAATATGTGACTATTGAGGTCATTTGGTTGTGTCAGATATTGCATTTCTGTGTGCATTAAGTACTTTTATATGTATGAACACCTGAGGGTGAATAAAGCAGCCCTAAACCTGGGTTTCAGAACAGATTATTTTATCCCTCTCAGCTATTACATGGAACATTTACCCCAAAACACGATACCATGTGCCATGCTTCATTTTACTGACACTTGCCCTTGGAGTGAACCTACAAAAAATGTAAAACTGATCAACTCACTGCACAGGAAGCCTCAGCGGTGCCGGTTGAGTGCTGGTGGAACCTAATTTTTCCCTGATTAACTGTTGTAATGTATGTCTCAACCTAGCAGATTACTAAATCCGTTTAGATTTAAATTTAAAGCTACAGCAGCACATTTTTTTTTGTGATGTGTGTGCTATTGTGGGAGGATAACTAAAGGTATTTTCAAACAATGTTTTTGCCACCAAAATTAGTTAAAATAAATTAATAAAAAAAATAAGTTAGTAAATTATGAAATATTGTTTTTGAAAGAAGCCTCTTATACTCACCAAGGCTGAATTTATTTGATACAAAAACAGTAAATACAGTAGTATTTTGATTTTTTTATTATTATTATGAAACCTTATATTTCAAGTTTTCTGTTTTAATATATTTTAAAATGTAATTTATCCATGTGATGCAAAGCTGCATTTTCAGTATCATTACACATGATCCTTCAGAAATCATTCTAATATGCTGATTTTCTGCACAAGAAACATTTCTTATTATTATCAGTGTTGAAAACAGTTGTGCTGCTTAATATGTATTTATTTATGCATTTATGTGGAACTGTGCTTGTCATTCAGATAGTGACCATGTATTTAACATAAATGTTTCAGTTTAATGCATTGTACCAGATTAAGCCAATAGCTAAATTGCATTCCTTGCATTCCCTTGGTAGGTCAACATTAACAAATCTTTAATTCAAGTTTAATTTTGCATTACGTTTTCATGTTTTACATTACAATATTTTTACTTCTAAGTAAAAACTAAATATATATATATTAAAATCTATTATTTTAATAATTGCAGTACCATTTTAATTTTGCATGCAAATTAGTATTTTAGAATAAACAAAGACTGGTTACTTAAAAAGCACAGTCGGTGTTGACAATCATGGCCAAACTCTTAGCAAAAATGTGTATAGTGCTTTCTGGCTTAAATTACAGTTTATGTCCCAATCTGTCATGGCTTTTACCCAAAAATTTACTGGGGTAATTTCATACAATCTGACAAGCAACATTTCTGTTCAAAAAGGTAAAAATATGCGCCGTGCCTTGGTTTCAGCCTGAGATGGCATGGCCACATAGTATCCACAGTCTGTTTACTGACCATCTGATGCATATTGCAACAAAAGAACATGTGGAAATGGAAAACAACACTTTTGGGAGTTCATAGCTTTTTATCAGTCTTCCAAGACTAACACAAAAACGATTAATTTACATCACAAATGCTTGAGGAAGGAACTAATCTAAGTTTTACTTTGCCAGGTTTGTGGCTTCAGATTGTGGCTTGTTTGAGGCACAGAGAGAGCGGGAGAGGGGGAAATGCAGTCAAGATATTGTTTGAATCCGTTTTAAAAATGATGTTGTCAGTACAATAATATTTGGTTTCCAGCTTGCTAAGCATCACTTGACAGTATTTGCCCTTTTCAAATCACCTGGGATTCATTCTATTTTTAAAAAACCCTTTCAGCACCTTTTTCTCTTCAACTGCCCACAACCCTAATTGTAAAAACACAATAAACACAAATAAAAATAGGGCAGATTTGAACTCAGAATGAACAAGAACTCACAGTGCTGTTCCACAAGGCTTACTACCCATGTAGCGCAATCTAACGGCGCTGTGACAGATTATGCTAGTTATCATGGCGCTTCAACCCAATGCATCAAGACACTTGATTAGCGGTGAGTGAACTTTATGTTCCCTTTCCGCTTGCAATAATGTGCCGATCGAGCAGGGCACCACAGTGAATTCACTGCATGTCCCTGCGATCATTAGCGGCTAGCAACTCATGCTAATTGAGTTTACTCAAACGTGCTACCTTATCAAATATGTATTCACTGAAAGTAAGAACACAAGGTGCTTTGACGCAATGAAAGTGTAGGCTATCATTAATAGGTTTATGTATTGCATGTATATTTGCCATTGATATTAAATTGAGTAATGAAAGGATGTAGTGTATTTTCAATGTTGCTATCAAGCCCTTGTCAATCTGTAATTTTTTTTAAGGTTAGCATTATAAATGCAAGGTCACATTCTCAATTCCATTAGGTTCTCATCATCATAACTTTAATTAGGAACTCTGTGAAAATTAATGGTTGTGAGTGTCAGTTGGGGAAGATAAGAATTGTGTCAGCTGACATGACAGTTTTCAGTGCAAGCCCAGTGTTGCTTCTGTGGAAAAACTCATTAGTTTATACACACTTTTGAGTAATCCAGAAATGTGAAAGTAATTAAAAAAAGTGACACTTAATAGGATTTAGTTTATTTTGAATTGTGACCCAACAGGGACCTCATTTATAAAGACGTGCGTATAATGATCCTAAATGTAAGCGTGCAACAGTTTCCGAAAATGTCCTTATAAAACATCCGTACGCACAAACAAGTTTCTAAATGCATTCCTCTTTATAAATCACAGTTCATCTTAAATTCAAGCACAGTGTATAAAAGCACATCAACCTAAAAAGTGCCTATAAATATCTCTTTATGGTTCAGAAGAAGTGCAACAATCGTCATCAATGGACAAAATACGCTCTCGGAAGAGAGGTAGTCATTGTGAGGTCTTACGTCAGTAGCCAAATATTATTATTAATATATTATTATTTTCAGGAAATCATTAATATTAATATTTTCATGATGTAATTTTCACAAAGTACATAAAATACTTATTTAAATACTCATTTGCACATATAATTGTTTTAATGCATATTATGATTGCCTATTTGTGACCCTGGACCACAAAACCAGTCTTAAGTCGCTTGGGTATGTTGTAGCAATAGCCAAAAATACATTGCATGGGTCAAAATGATTGATTTTTCTTTTATGCCAAAAATCATTAGGATATTAAATAAAGATCATGTTCCATGAAGATATTTTGTAATTTTCCTACTGTAAATATATTCAAACTTAATTTTTGATTAGTAATATGCATTGCTAAGAACTTCATTTGAACAACTTTAAAGGCGACTTTCTCAATATTTTGATTTTTTTGCACCCTCTGATTCCAAATTTTCAAATAGTTGTATCTCGGCCAAATATTGTTCTATCCTAACAAACCATACATCAACGGCTGTTTATTCAGCTTTCAGATTATGTATAAATCTCAATTTCAAAAAAATTGTGACTGGTTTTGTGCTCCAGGGTCACATTTATCTCTACATTTTCATAAACAGTGTTGACTTAATTAAATTCTGGTATATGATCTGCAAAACGTTTGTACGCATTCCCTTCATTTGGTGTACGCATAAGAACATTTTCATGTCAGTTTCTGCCTTTGCTAAT
Organism: Sinocyclocheilus grahami; assembly: GCF_001515645.1. Lineage (NCBI taxonomy): Eukaryota > Metazoa > Chordata > Actinopteri > Cypriniformes > Cyprinidae > Sinocyclocheilus > Sinocyclocheilus grahami. Next base: position 171,210 of record NW_015505230.1, read on the forward strand.
TTTGATTTGTTCCTCACTTTTGACATATAGGATAATATCAGTGGACTTTAGGAACAATGAGGCCCCATAATTGCTGGTATGTGTAGTGTTTTGGAAGCTTTTTCTCTTAATTAGCCGGACAACATGGCGATGTTGGTCTGCCGGCTACACCAGCACCAAACCAACAGTAACCTGTATAAACCAGTCTACACCAGCATGCAAATTAATTCTGCTGTTGTTTCATTCACACACAGGAAGGATAAAATGGCTAAACGCTTGTGAAAATATCACACGTGAGATTTGTTTTATGGGTTGTTGTATGTTTTTGTACATCATCTTTCTTAGCATTAGGGATATACGCCGTTTTTTAAAACCACAATGTTCATGGCCTGTTTGTTTTTAAGCACATCAATTTCTAAAGCCATCTGTGTTTTGTTTCAGTGGAAAACTCCCTGAGTGTTCTCTAATGAGCCAGGGATAATAAAAAAGTTCCTGTAACATTTTCGTTTTTAAGTGGCAGGAATGTTTCCCTTTCAAAATATCTTCAGTATTATCTAGAATTTATTGCTAGTGCTGTGGTTCTATTAAACAAGCTTTGACTCGTATAAAAAAAGCTGTTTAATGTAGTGTTGAAAGGATAGTTTTGTTAATACGAGGACAGTTGTTAAAAGACAAACTGAAGAAGGATGGAAAGATATGTAGAACTTTAAATGGACTATTCCGATTAGTTCTACTTTACAAGACAGCATGTTTTGTTTTGTTTCCCTAAGCCATTTGAGGACGAATGGCAGACAAAGTTAAATAATAAATAGATACAAAGTAAGATATTAACTATTACTTATTGATCAGTGGAAAGGAAAACATTTGAATGACATCTGCAATGATTTGACTATAAGGTAACAGACGCTTGTTGTAAATTAATCTGATTTGCAGTGGATGTTTTCAGATTATGTTGACATACAGTGAATCAGTTTTGATAAATAGTTGTAGCGAATCAGCTCATGGGGAAATATGAATAATTAACTGAATTATATTTATCAGTATTACAACGTACAACACACTCACAAAGTCCCATAAAGCATCCCTTAATGTGGTATTTTTTAATCGGATTTACATTTTTGCTGGTGTTAAATTTAACTAACTTTTCGGAATATAACAATTATGCATCATGTAGCAAGAAAGTATTTCCATAGAAAACACTGTTTGTGGACTCCTTATCTACTTAGTGCAAGCAGGACCTGAAGTGCATTTAGGCTTGAAAAGACATTAGGTCTTGTAGCACTGTGTAAAGTGTTCTTTTCATGTAATGGATTCATTACTGTTCTCTTCAGATCCAAGCCTGAGGCTGTGTTTAGTCACTTCATTAAAATAGGATACAAATGTACACCTCTATAATTTCTGCTTTATTTGAGTCTGAGAACATGCTACTTGCACAACCTTAAGTGTTCAGGCTTTATACCTTGCAGTAAATACCACATGTATTTAATGATAAGAATGTGGAAAATCACCAAGGAGATGTTCAGATGGGTGCCTAAAATTTGATTGGCCACCCCAAAATTTTAACCTGTGTTTTATTCAGAGGTGTGGGACCTTCAATAAAACCATATATAATCTTCAGCTTTTAAATCAGAGCAGGAAGCAGTGTATAAAGTAGGCTATATAGACAATGAAAGTCAATGGGGTCCAAAACAATATTAAATCCCACTTTATTAGAATCCTTTTTCATAATATCTTGTTTTCTGTTCCACAAGGTTTAGAACAACATGGGGGTGAGTAAATGATGACAGAATTGGGGATGAATATGGGATTTTCATTTTATGTTATAATGAGTGAAGATTGGCAACTGAAAATTGTTGTTTTTATTGAGTGGTCACTGCGGCTGCCATTATTGGAAGAAAGTGACGTCAGAAATCAATGTGCTCCAGACATGCAATCTACTCTATCAATACCTTTTTGTTTCCCCGCTGCTGATATGTTGCTGATATACACTGACATACAGCTGGAATTTTTGGTTTATTAAGAAACAAACAAACTAAAGAGGAAAATTCACAAAGAATTTTGTATTCACTAATGACTTAATCCTTTATTTTGAGAGTTGAGGTTGAGTGACATTCTCAAATGTTTGGCCTCCCACCATCAGTCCCCAAATCCAGTTGCTTTACCTTTGAAGAAATGCACAGTGTAATGCTGTCCCTTCCATCTGCTCAGAGAGGCAGTTTCCAAAGCTTTTCCTCCTCACATTCCTGGCATGGAATGGAGGCAACTGGTTACAGAAAGCCAGCTTGGAGCTCTAAATCCAAAGCATTGCAGTTTGCAGATGAACAGTTTTATGGATTTTCTCCCAGGAATACCAACTCAAAGACTATAGGACAGACGTTTGGCATTATCTGGAATGCACACCAAGACATGCAATAGCTTCTAATTCGGTTGATCTTGTTAAGTTTTGGAAAGCATAAATGTATCTTATGTTTTAATGCACATAAATCTTGATATGCTATGAATCAAATCAAAGCACATTAACATTGCATGATTTTTCAAGCTTGAGAGAACAATGAGCTGTTTTACTGTATGTGCTTTGAAAAAGATTTACTATTATGTACCTAACTATCTATGAACTACAGTGGCTTCAAAACGTATGTGAACACTTAAGTCATATTTTAAATGCATGAATGTTATGGCAATATATTGGAAGAATGTAAAAAAGTGAAAGCGAATTTACATACATATCTTGAAATTGTATGCCGAACCTTGGGAGTCAAACGTTATTTCTGAGATAACTTCTAGCTTTGTTTGTTTGCAGATGCCGCTTGGTTTGACATTTTGTTAATTATGTATTTAAGTAAATTACACTGTACATTGGAGTAAAACATAATTCAAACAATGTGGGTTGATGAGTTTGAAAAAAAAAACATGTTGGACACATCACCATCAGGCTCAGAATATGTGGAAAATAGGCTAGAAACTGTTAATTCATTCAGCATACTGAGGCTCAGAGGAGGGAGCAATGTCTAATTGACAGCCTGTAGTTAAGACCATCTGTGGTTAGCCTGTGGTAAGTAAAAGTCATATGGGTAGGAGGAGGAGAGAGAGATGTGGATATGTACCATTGAGTGGGTGTATTGAGTGCGAGATATAGGGCCCTGAACATAGCCCTGAGGTATGCCAGCACTGAGAGGTTAATGAGCATGGAAATCCTGCTCTGTTAGGCACAGTGAAATTCATCAATGGAAGAATAAATGTAGGGTGGGGGTGGAATATAGAGGTGGGTTGTGAAGGGAGTTGAAGAAATGCACACTTGGGAGTTTTACATAGTCAGTGCTATCCATCTAACAGTGTTCACATTTTCTGAATCTGCATTTTTAATACTGAAAAGGCTTGTAGCTTTAATTAATCTATGAAGAAAAAATCCTGTTCACCATAAAAGTATTAGAAACAATTATCTGAATATTAGAAGCTCATTTTCAGCCTATGGTCAGATGTCACCTTCATCATCTCTCTCTGCAGGCTTCATATAATGTGCTTTGCCAGAAAATATGCGACCAAATTAATCAGATGTCAAATGGTATTAATCTCCTCTTGGGCCATGCTCTGAAAAAATGTCTTGCAATACTGCACATATATACACACACACATACCCCTTCATGCTTTCACTAACAGATATGTACTGTATGTGTGTTTATATAAGTAATTTTTTTTGTTTTCGAGAAAATCAAAAATGTTTTACTGTAAAACATATCCCTTTATGGTATTAAAATTGCACATAATCATAAACACAAAGACAAAACATCAAGGTAACACATTACTAAAGTAATGCAATGCGCATTAACGAAATAACCAAAATTGTATCACAAACACCCTAATGTACATTTCTGATAAAAAAATGAGAAGAGACAATGATTTATATAAAATATAATCATATACGTCACTTTTTCACTTAAGTTTTTACTTGCAAAAATGTAACTTACAGTTAACAATTGACTTTTACTGTACAATTTTATAGTATTTTTGTGTAAAAATATTTTTTTTTTCACAGTGATAAATGTACTTAAGAAGAAACAGCATATTATGTTAAGACTAGTTTTCTAAGATTATATATTGAATGCAAGTGCATATTGTTTAACTGCATTTGCAGTTTTTTTCAACTGGTTTATATAACAGTTGACAAAATGTGCCAGTGCAGTGAGTTATATATATATATATATATATATATATATATAATGACAGATTATTTTTAGGGTTCTCAACAGCATGACAATGATTTGTTTTTTTTCTTTAAATTTTTCTTTCTTTTCTTTTCACAGCTTTTATTATTATTATTTTGAAACTCCATCGTTCACTAGCTCTGAATACACATACAGACAAACCATGGGTCACAGGAGGGGTGGGATGTTGATCAGTACTGGTTTGGGATGGGCGTCATCACGCTTCTCAGCCAATGAGAGCATTTGGGGTGGGCCTAGCACCGTGTCTAAACTGGACGCGAGCGGCGCAGCGCAACAAAATACTATAGAGCCCATTATAATCAGTGATGCTGTCTACACTGGACGTGGCGCGACACGACAAATCCCCACCAGTAAACTGCTGTCTCGTTCTATCTATGACGTACTGACTCAAAATTCTAATAATTTGCAACGGTCGCTTTGTCGTGTGACGAGTCCAGTCATTGTAGACAGACTTTAGCTGTTGAGGATCGCAACGAATGACGACACGTATGATTTATCATGTCGCACCGCGTCCAGTGTAGACAGCATCACTGATTATAATAGGTTCTATAGTATTTTGTCGCGTCGTGCCGCTCGCGTCCGGTGTAGACATGGTGTCAAGACGCACTATCACAAGAATACACGAATTATGTGAAAAGGAGATTTGAATTTGATTACATAATTTTTTCTTCTTGAGATTTACAATAAATATTTTAACTGCTTCTATGTAAAGGGAATACTGCTGTAAAAAAGCACCTTATTTGTTTAAAGTGTTTGCAAACCAAATTTTATTGCACTTTTGTTCATACAGCAGTACTTTTAAAATAAAAGTCCGCAATGCAGTACTTTTGAAATCATTATTGAATTGTGTGCATAACAATGCGATTAATCGTAGAAAAATCATGTGATTAATCGCGATTAAACATTTTAATCGTTGCCCAGCACAAAAAAAATTATGGGAATTTACTGTGAAAAATTGCGCAGCTTGTCAGTGAACAACGGCTCTGTGTAGTAAATGCTGCTTTATGTGAAAGCCCGCACGTGATGGAGATTTACACCTGATTACAGAAGCGGCTTATACACGAATTATGTGAAAAGGAGATTTGAATTTGATTACATAATTTTTTCTTCTTGAGATTTACAATAAATATTTTAACTGCTTCTATGTAAAGGGAATACTGCTGTAAAAAAGCACCTTATTTGTTTAAAGTGTTTGCAAACCAAATTTTATTGCACTTTTGTTCATACAGCAGTACTTTTAAAATAAAAGTCCGCAATGCAGTACTTTTGAATTCATTATTGAATTGTGTGCATAACAATGCGATTAATCGTAGAAAAATCATGTGATTAATCGCGATTAAACATTTTAATCGTTGCCCAGCACAAAAAAAAATTATGGGAATTTACTGTGAAAAATTGCGCAGCTTGTCAGTGAACAACGGCTCTGTGTAGTAAATGCTGCTTTATGTGAAAGCCCGCACGTGATGGAGATTTACACCTGATTACAGAAGCGGCTTTACTGACAAGATGTGCATTCAATATCGCATGCGATTTATCATGCAGTCCTAGCTATTTGAATTTCAACTGTGATCAGCTGTGGGCATTTTGATTAGCTCAGCATGAAAAGAGCATTCCTGGAGCATTTCAGTCCTTGGTAGTGCAAATGAAGCAAACAATCAACTATGGGTGGCAATGCCATGTCAAAAGATCTCCGGGGTAAAGTTGTGGACAGGCACAAGTTAGGAGATGGATATAAAAAAAAATCAAAAGGCTTTATCAATGCCTAGAAGCACAGTGAAGTCTATTATTAAGAAGTGGAGCATGTCAAAAGATCTCCGGGGTAAAGTTGTGGACAGGCACAAGTTAGGAGATGGATATAAAAAAAATCAAAAGGCTTTATCAATGCCTAGAAGCACAGTGAAGTCTATTATTAAGAAGTGGAGGTATTTGGTATAACACAGACCCTCACTGGCTCAAAGAGCCAAGAGGGAACCGCTCAGAGAGGCGACCAAGAGGCCTTCAGCAACTCTGAAGCAGTTACAGGAATTTATGACAAAGAGTGGTCATTGTGTGCATGTGACAACAATATCACAAATTCTCCCCAAATGTGGCTTGTATGGGAGGGTTGCAAGAAAAAAGCCACTCCTCAAGAAAGGCCACATGCAGACACTACTGAGCTTTGCCAAAACACACCTTGAAGACTCTGAGGCAGATGAGACTAAAATTGAATGATTTGGCCTCAACACCAAACGATATGTCTGGCTGAAATCCAATACAGCTCACCATCCAAATAACAGCATTCCTACAGTAAAAGTGGTAATATCCTGGTATGGGATGTTTCTCTGCTGCAGGGACTGGAGCACTTGTCAGGATAGCAGGAAAAATGGATGGGGAAAAGTAGCATCACATTCTTGAAGAAAAACTGCTGCACTCTGGCAGAAAGTCATCAATGGGAAGAAGGTTTACCTTCCAACAGGACAATGACCCAAAGCACACAGCAAAACTGACCACACAGTGTTTAAAGGAGAAAAAGTTGAATGTCCTTCCATGGCCTAGTCAGAGCCCAGACTGAAACCCCATTGAAAATCTGTGGAATGACTTGAAGAGTGCAGTCCACAAACGGTCACCATCAAATTTAACTTGAGCAGTTCTGCAAAGAAGAGTGGGCAAATACCACACTCTCAGTCTAGATGTGCAAAGTTAGTAGAGACAGAGACATATCCCAACAGACTAAAGGCTGTAAGTAAAGCAAAAGGTTCAACAAAATACTGACACAAGTAACACCTGTATAACACATGTATAATATGTTGGTGTTTTATCTTTCACTTGGATGTTATAAATTCCACTGAGTAAATACAGCTGGATCTGAATCTGTCCATCTACATTTCAGGCTGCAAAGCAAAAAAGTGATTCTTTAAGAACATCCTGCACCTTAGAAAAAACGAACATCAGAGACATGATCGCATACACACAAAAAAGTCCTTCACATTGGGCAGACCATAGATGGCTGTTGTTTATGGTTGCCAAAATCTAGTTTTTAATGAGTGGCTGAAGTGCAGTATGATAAAACGGGGCCAGTTTAGCCAAAGGAAAGATTTTGTCTTCCTTTTGTCTGCTACGGTTTACATTCAGTTGTTTATGTTATTCCAGAGTATCTTGTTTTGAGTGCAGAATTCTGGAAGGAAGGTTTTCATGCCCTCTAAAGAGACTGAACTGATCTGACATGAGATTTTTCTTCTTGTTTACTGGTGGATGGCAAAGGCATGTGGCTCGTGCCTGTTTTAATGAAACATCCTTGTTTTAATGAGCTGCATAAGTACACTTTGTTTATTTGTCCTTCATTTGACTTTAAGAGGAGTAAACTAAGTTCCTCTCTTTCACATTAATGCTTTACATCAGTGGTTCTCAACTGGTGGGTCATGATACAAATGGGTCATAGGTCTGTTTTGCTAGGGCTGTCGACAATAGGGAAAAAAACAAGGCTGAATGCAAATTATAAAAAGCACTGTATTATCGTGTTTGATAACAAATTGAATTGGTTCATCAGGTTTTAAATGAAGGACTAAATGCTTGCTATAGCCTATCATTTGCTGTTAATGTCAAAACTTTATGTCCATCCAAACATTTGATATTTCATCTATCACTTGATAGAATCTAACCAAATTAGGCTGAAGATGGCTTTTTATCCTTTAAAACCATGAACAAAATTACTCAAGGACTTCATGAAATACAGGTTCACTTATAGTGATGTCTGTGCCAATATTTATATATTTTTAGTGTGCTGATTTATTGGATGCCAAATGTATCCAAATTCAAGGAACATTCAGAAACCAAGTGCTCAAAGTATAAAGAAGCAAATTCATCTGAGAACTACTGATTTACATAATCTTATCTACCTGACTAAAGGTGAAACAAAACAAGGAATAAAATATGTGGGAGATATGTATTCTAGCTGCGAGTTTTATCAGAAACTGGTTCTATGATTAGTACCATCATTTAGTTTGTACAAGTAAGGACAATGCCAAAGTCAACACCGTTCATAAATTAGGTGATCAGAGATATGCAATTACATTTACTGGAAGAAACAAAGGCCTGTTTGCAACACAAAAGATCTGTGTTTGAATAAGACAAAAAACGATTATGGATTAACTGAAGCGTAACTAATCCCAGTTAGCTCCCGGGACTAGTGCACAGAGAGCATTGCAGCCGACTTTGGTGTGTTTCAATAGAGGTGAAACGATGCTTGTCTGCATGCGTGCCGTATCTCCCAGTTGGGACTTTGAATTAAGTGGCATTTTAAATTGTGTCCTACACGCTTACAGAAATCTCTGTAGGCTACAGTGCAGATATGGAACATAGGCCTTCTGAAATATCATGGCAGGGCAAACAAATATGCTCTCTGTGTATCTGTTCATAATTTTATGGTCAGAACTCGCTGACATTTACAGTGTTGATGATAAACAATTTATCAGAGATGCTTTCCTTTAATGCAGCTGTTGTTTGGTTATGTTCGACATGAGATAAAAACCTTAAGGTTAAATGTGAAATCATTAAAAAATATATATCCCTGGCCTTATTGTGAATGATTTTTGACTGCATATGATTATACAGTGGGGCAAAAAAAGTATTTAGTCAGCCACCAATTGTGCAAGTTCTCCCACTTATCTGACATGAGATTTTTCTTCTTGTTTACTGGTGGATGGCAAAGGCATGTGGCTCGTGCCTGTTTTAATGAAACATCCTTGTTTTAATGAGCTGCATAAGTACACTTTGTTTATTTGTCCTTCATTTGACTTTAAGAGGAGTAAACTAAGTTCCTCTCTTTCACATTAATGCTTTACATCAGTGGTTCTCAACTGGTGGGTCATGATACAAATGGGTCATAGGTCTGTTTTGCTAGGGCTGTCGACAATAGGGAAAAAAACAAGGCTGAATGCAAATTATAAAAAGCACTGTATTATCGTGTTTGATAACAAATTGAATTGGTTCATCAGGTTTTAAATGAAGGACTAAATGCTTGCTATAGCCTATCATTTGCTGTTAATGTCAAAACTTTATGTCCATCCAAACATTTGATATTTCATCTATCACTTGATAGAATCTAACCAAATTAGGCTGAAGATGGCTTTTTATCCTTTAAAACCATGAACAAAATTACTCAAGGACTTCATGAAATACAGGTTCACTTATAGTGATGTCTGTGCCAATATTTATATATTTTTAGTGTGCTGATTTATTGGATGCCAAATGTATCCAAATTCAAGGAACATTCAGAAACCAAGTGCTCAAAGTATAAAGAAGCAAATTCATCTGAGAACTACTGATTTACATAATCTTATCTACCTGACTAAAGGTGAAACAAAACAAGGAATAAAATATGTGGGAGATATGTATTCTAGCTGCGAGTTTTATCAGAAACTGGTTCTATGATTAGTACCATCATTTAGTTTGTACAAGTAAGGACAATGCCAAAGTCAACACCGTTCATAAATTAGGTGATCAGAGATATGCAATTACATTTACTCGAAGAAACAAAGGCCTGTTTGCAACACAAAAGATCTGTGTTTGAATAAGACAAAAAACGATTATGGATTAACTGAAGCGTAACTAATCCCAGTTAGCTCCCGGGACTAGTGCACAGAGAGCATTGCAGCCGACTTTGGTGTGTTTCAATAGAGGTGAAACGATGCTTGTCTGCATGCGTGCCGTATCTCCCAGTTGGGACTTTGAATTAAGTGGCATTTTAAATTGTGTCCTACACGCTTACAGAAATCTCTGTAGGCTACAGTGCAGATATGGAACATAGGCCTTCTGAAATATCATGGCAGGGCAAACAAATATGCTCTCTGTGTATCTGTTCATAATTTTATGGTCAGAACTCGCTGACATTTACAGTGTTGATGATAAACAATTTATCAGAGATGCTTTCCTTTAATGCAGCTGTTGTTTGGTTATGTTCGACATGAGATAAAAACCTTAAGGTTAAATGTGAAATCATTAAAAAATATATATCCCTGGCCTTATTGTGAATGATTTTTGACTGCATATGATTATACAGTGGGGCAAAAAAAGTATTTAGTCAGCCACCAATTGTGCAAGTTCTCCCCGACTACTGTGCAGACAGATAGCTTGATCTAGGCTATGTGCGAAACCTAAAGCCTGAGATATGTCTTGTTTTTCTGACTGCCGTTACTTGGTCAAGTGTTCTAGCCTTTCTTAGTAAAGCTTCTTTGACCACTATGGACACATTAGACATGCACATTAGGGCTGTTGTGTGATATTATAGCTGACTTGCAGAGGAAAGCACATAGTTTTATCTTTTTTGTTTTATTTTATTTTACATTTAAGTTATTTGTATTTTTTGTTAGGTACAAATACAAATTAATTCTGACTGCACATCCCTTGTTTGTTTCATTGCCTGTTGTTTTTATTGGCATTTTCCGTGATCATCTTTGCTTAGTTCTTAAAAACGACAACCCAATTAGGAATTCTACCACCTAGTGGAAAGGTTATAGTCAACCTTAGTGGTTAACACTCATTCTCGATAGATCTGCATGGAGGAATGGGCCAAAATACCAGCAACAGTGTGTGAAAACCTTGTGAAGACTTACAGAAAACGTTTGACCTCTGTCATTGCCAACAAAGGGTATATAACAAAGTATTGAGATGAAATTTTGTTATTGACCAAATACTTATTTTCCACCATAATTTGCAAATAAATTCTTTAAAAATCCTACAATGTGATTTTCTGGATTTTTTTTTAATAATTTTGTCTCTCATAGTTGAGGTATACCTATGATGAAAATTACAGGCCTCTCTCATCTTTTTAAGTGGGAGAACTTGCACAATTGGTGGCTGACTAAATACTTTTTTTCCTCACTGTATATGTTTTAAATAGTTTGCTAGACGGACACAGTTTTTGTTTTATCCAGCTGTTTGTTTTATATATTATTTATATGGTTACAATATTTATTTATTTTCATAATCTTTAATCATTGTTTTTCTGTTGATGTAATTATGGGCACAATCAGAAGGGTCAATGGGTATTTGAGGCTTAACCTAGACCTCTGTGAATGCAAATGGGCCATTATTTGATTAAATATGCATTATGATACACTTTATGGTAAATGCTGCAGTCTTACATCTTTGTGGGATATTTTTTTTAGCAAGAAAATCATTAAATGTTACTGGAAATAACATTAAACAGGTTCAACTGACCATATTCTCAGCCTCAGTCTGAGTATATACAACTGTATATACTTTAAAACTGCTTTAAGAAAACCCTTGAGAAGTTATTTCTTTCAGATTGTTGTATTCCTTTGTACTATTTGCTAATGATAGTTTTATGTCTTTGGCTCGCTGGTTATTTAAAAGTGTGTTTAGAAGTTAGTAGGCTATTAAAATGCATACTCAGATTTTTCAAGTAATGTGATGTTCATGGCATTGTGTCTTAAGAAATTAATTTGGCAAGAACCGTTTAATCTCCCGAAGCCCCATCTATAGTTGCAGTCACTCTTACGGATTATCTGAATGTGAACTCATAAAATAATATTAACCAATAATACCGTAGCCTACTTCTAAAATCCAAGCAAATCCCAGTGGATAAAATCAAATCCTGGCCTACATTATTTCTCTCAATATTCTTTCACTTAGAAATGCATCATGTTATGGAAGTTTAGTGGTTAGCGAATACCATTTCATGTTTTTTTTATTTTCTGATTTTTCGTCTTTATTGAAGTCACAAGAAAATGAGTCTGAATGAGAATTACTCAAACATCAGCCTCCACTTCACATATTAACATATGCTGTCGCTCAGTGGAGGGTCAGCCTTGGCAGAAGAAAACCTATGGCTTTTCACTGGTCACTTTTTATATCCAAGGAATGTGTTTGCATGGTTTATGTCTTTTTTTAACCTTGTGAATTTGTGACAACCCTTTTTCTCAGTAGTGTATTCATGCAACAAAGACACCAATTTTCACAAATAAAGATACTGTTAAGCAAGGCATTTTAAAAAGGTAGCTCAGGTGATCATTGCATTTGCTAAATACATAGTTTTTGGGAGGGAGAGTGAAAAAGCCATCTTAATTTGTTGGAGCAAAATGCTTCTTTCACTGCATTGCCAGCTAGGAATCTGTGAAATGAAGACAAATGCAGATTTGTATTCATTTACTTGTCTGCACCATATGGTGTACCTAGCACAGGTGAGCAGAAAGCCAGAAAAGCCAACCGTGGATGATGGATTGGTTACATAAAGCAAAAGAGCAATCAAGGCACAAACAAACAAGGTAAACGTGGAGGAATATATTTATTTTTTCATTATATATGGAGCCCTATTGGAGAAGAGAAGGAGGAGTTGTGAACACCAGGGTCAGGGTTTCAGCCGAGGCAGCTTTGAATGATATTTCTTGATTCCAGAGGGACCAACCAGAGTTCTTCTACCTGCAGGCTGGATTCCTTGGCTGGCCAAAAGGTTAGAGTCCAAGGTCCTGGCCTTGATTCTGTTTTCCCTCGCTCATCTAGGTAAACTGAAGTCCAATGAAAAGCCCATGAATGGCAACAAGCCAATGTAATACTTTGGTTTCCGTGAGCAGAAATTTAATTGCAGAGTCTCGTGAAGTTAAGAAAACTGTTTTAGTAGGGGGAAGAAACAAAGAGTAGAAAATTGATGTAGTATCACTTGTTTTAGTGAATATAATTAAATCTTTTTAAACAGTTTTTGTTTTGTTAAAGAACGAAATCAATAACGCAAGTTAGCGAAATTTCACACTTCAACGCAAATTATATTTTAATGCCACTTTGCCATACCAGTAAATAAATAATGATAATTTCTATTCAAACGAAGACATGAAGACAGAAGATTGAATTCATATAACACTGATTACATAATTGCATATTAGTTGGTAAATATCCAAGTGTGTGTGTGTGTGTGTGTGTGT
>NW_015505230.1:184748-200869 GCF_001515645.1 Sinocyclocheilus grahami
GAAGATTATAATGGTTAAATTAAGAATAATTAAAATAATATAATTTCTAGATTATATGGCTGGCACAGGATGGCCATGTTCTCTCTCTCTCTCTTATTAACCGAATCCTGACCAGGTAAAGAAATCCTAACCTTTAGTCATCATTATAAATAAGCAAAGCTCTCAGGACTGTTTTATTTATCATGACTTGCTGTGTGCCTCCATCTAGGGCCAAAATCTAACGTTGACCTTTATATACACAGCGAATGCACGATGACGGGTTCGAATGAGACCGGTTACCAAACACTGGGCTGATAATGAGGCTGCAGGCAGTTTATAGACTGATAGCTGATAAGAAAGAGAAATCCAATTGCCAAGGGACATCATTTGACCGCTAAGGTTTGGAAACAATCACAGCAGGACACAAACCTCTATAGTCCAGGGACTTACAGTAATAAAGAGTTGGATTTGATTGGCACATATAAGCTACAGGGAATGTACAGAGCTATATGAGGTGCAATTTATGACTACTGTGCAGACAGATAGCTTGATCTAGGCTGTGTGCGAAACCTAAAGCCTGAGATATGTCTTGTTTTTCTGACTGCCGTTACTTGGTCAAGTGTTCTAGCCTTTCTTAGTAAAGCTTCTTTGACCACTATGGACACATTAGACATGCACATTAGGGCTGTTGTGTGATATTATAGCTGACTTGCAGAGGAAAGCACATAGTTTTATCTTTTTTGTTTTATTTTATTTTACATTTAAGTTATTTGTATTTTTTGTTAGGTACAAATACAAATTAATTCTGACTGCACATCCCTTGTTTGTTTCATTGCCTGTTGTTTTTATTGGCATTTTCCGTGATCATCTTTGCTTAGTTCTTAAAAACGACAACCCAATTATGAATTCTACCACCTAGTGGAAAGGTTATAGTCAACCTTAGTGGTTAACACTCATTCTCGATTGAGTCATGAGTTGAGTTGATGAAAAATGAAAGAAATAAGAAAACAAACTGGCTTATTTAAACAGGTCCTTCAGACCAATGTTATTTTTTACAAAGGTTTTGTGTAGTATAGTTTTTGTCTTTTGACAAAAGTAGGCCCTATGTTAAATTTTTTCAGTATTTTGCCATGTAGTATTTATTAATTTTAGTCAGTCGTTCAAACATTTTATATCGAAGCAGCTTAAGCGAGTCAATCCCCAAAATGATTGACTATGATTGGATTATTTGAAACAATCTAGAAAAAAAAATTGATTACTGAACATTTTTGTTAGTAATTCGTTTTTTGACAGGATTAGCAATGCCTCAGTGTTTTATTATTATATTTATTTATTTTTGGAGCTTGATAGACATGGACCTCCCCCTGGCAGACTATGGCATTAATAAAACATTAAGGAGATCTGCTGGAGTGGTGATGAGATGGTGTTGCTAATGAGAATCATTTCATAAAGCCATACATTCCAATATCTTTCAAGCTTTCAGTTAATGAAAGATCACTCTAGTAAATGCAACGGAATGTTCCACTTGTACCAAACTGCTCATGTTATCAATCAATTGTGCCTTCCTTTAAACATTTTATTTTATTTCTTAATGTTTTTAATTGTTTAATTAAATTTTTCATAATTTAAATTTTTTTTTGGGGGGGGGGGTATTTTCAGTTTTTTTTTTTTATTGGTTGTTTTGTTCAGTTTCATTTGGTTATTTTAATTTATTTTGTTTAATTAATTATTTAATCAATTCATTATTTATTTGTTGTTGTTTTTTTACATTTAAAAATTCTGCCTACTTGGCTCGAAAGTTAAAATATGCACCGATTCTGTTGCACAAAATCTGCTGTGTATAAACAACTATGCTTTTCATATCATAGAGGCGACACTTACGCTTAGTAGCAGTGCAGTTTCTATTATACTTGCTTGCTATCAGCTGACACAGAGAAGGGTAATGCAGAGTAAAACAGACAGGGATATCAAGACCGGCTGGCAGCACGCCATGCGACATCAAATAAATTACACTCTAGTTTCCTTAAGTGAGCCAACAAAGTGGGCCCCCGTGGAACAGAAACCCATTTGAACCTAACATAGTATGTGAAGTGGGCAGAAAACTGATATGATGCAGCTCCCACACCGTTCCTCACTTAGCGCTTGTGCTCGGTTTCGCTGTCTTCTGATGATGTGGCTCACAACTCCATATCGGCGGCCAGGACACACAAAGTGCTAAAAACAGACATGCTTTAAAAGTGCCCCAGGCGCAAGTGTGCCAGATGTAGTCTGCAGCTTTTATCAAAAATGAGCATCACAAAACTGCTGCATCTGCTCATTTGCAAAAAGCACACTGTTCACCATTTCTTTTCTCTAATACTTTACTGCTGCGCTCTGCACATTAGCCCCGTAAACAATGTTTCACCCACCAAACTTGGACGGACATTACAAAGAGCGACTGAGGACGGAACAGGAGGTGTGCGGATGGATCCGAGGGGAGTTTTAGTACTGCACCACAACAGCTGGGATGGAATGAGCCTCCCTGACAAACAGAATGTCCCGAAAGACTGGCTGTGTTCAATTATGCAGGAGACCGGCCATGTACAGACTGAGCTGCCAGTCACAACAAAGGGACAGTTAACTGAGCAAAGGCGAAGAAAGAGAGAGGAATGCAGGGAAAATGAGGGAATGCAGACAGCGGCTCTGTTCCAAACCTAGTGAGCTGTCTGCATAGGCAGTGTTTTAAAAGGCCATTCAAACTAATATAGAATTTCAGTGACAAAGCAATAGAAGTCAATAATTTTCAGTGAATATTGGAGAATACTGGCAACATGAGCAGCAAGTTCAGTATGAGGCTGACCTTTTGCAGAAACTGTTCAAAAGTTTGGGGTTAGTAAGGTTTTAAATATAAATTAACTTAAACTTAAACCATGTTAATGCTTTTATTCAGCAATCACACTTTAAATTGATCAAAAGTGATAGTTAAGACATTTGTAATGCTAAGAGCATTGTATATAAATGCTGTCCTTTTGAAAAAAGTACCATGATTTCTACAAACACATTAAGCAACACAGCTGTTTTCAACATTAATAATAAGAAAACAATTATTGAACAGCAAATCAGCATATTAGAATGGTTTTTGAAGGAACGTGTGACACTGAAGACTGGAGTAATGATGCTGAAAATTCTGCTTTAATATCACAGGAATAAATTATATTTAAAATTATACTAAATTGTCAATCAAATAAATGCAGCCTTGATAAGCATAAGAAACTAAACCCCAAAAATACTAAACCCAAGTTTATAAATGGTAGTATATTTTCTTCTATCATCAAAAAAATAAATAAATAAATAACAATCCAGAGAAAGAAGATAAATGTTTGCTTGCTACCTTTTCCATGCCTCCCAAAATGAAGCACTAATGATGTCTCACACTTTTGTTGACCTTCTCTCTTCTGTCTCTTTCTCTACATAAACACGAGAAAATTTGATTCCGTCTAATATTCTTAAATGTCACTGATTCCCTCTAACTCCCACACTTTTTCACCTTCCCCAAAAGGCTGCAGCACCGCTGGAGTCACATTGTGCCAACGACAACAACTCTGCCCCCAAATTCGCTGCTGGAGTCACAAAAAATTAATAAAAAATAAAAATACTTGCTAAACCCAAACTTTTAAAATGGTAGTGTATATTTTCCTCCATCATGGTTTTTGACCATATAAATGCTAAATGCCATTTGACTGATTGTGAATAAAGTCATTTTTGTTTGGCAAAAAAAACAAAAAAACTTTTTATCATTTGTGGTATGTGCCGCTAATAGTAGTGCACAACAAAGGGTCAAGATTATTGTAAATAAGCTTACATTTATGCATTTGGCAGATATTATCCATAAATCACCTTTTGTGGAAAAAAGTAACCCCATAATGCATTATGATAAAATCAGTGCGGGAAAAATCAGTCCAAGGTGGTAGTTGATGTGAGAGAAATTACTTTAAATAGCACCTTAGAAAGCATATATATATATATATATATGTAGACCTTAGACAGCAAGACAGCTCGTTGGATTTTGGAACAGAACCAGAGAGCAAAAAAAAAGAATACCACCTGAATCCAGAGAAAGAAGATGGATGTTTGCTTGCTACCAGTTCCATGCCTCCCAAAACAAAGCACTAATGATGTCTCACACTTTTGTTGACCTTCTCTCTTCTGTCTCTTTCTCTACATAAACACGATAAGACACAAATAAAATTTGATTCCGTCTAATATTCTTAAATGTCACTGACTCCCTCTAACTCCCACACTTTTTCACCTTCCCCAAAAGGCTGCAGCACCGCTGGAGTCACATTGTGCCAACGACAACAACAACTCTGCCCCCGAATTCCCTCTCAGCCACCGTCAGAGGCCGTTTTGAACTTCTCTTTGGAGTCTCAGGCTTGACTGAAAGAGAATTAGATGTAATTTGATGGGCTGGTGGGCTGTGAATATTCCCGAGGCGAGGACAGCTGTCTTTCCTAGAGAACAATTGTGATGGATGGCAGGAGTAACCACAGAGACATATGGAAATTCCAAAGCATACAGAGACGTAACACTGTGGATGTAGCCGCTATCCCACACGCGCACACACTGCTATGCTCTGTTTGGTTTTCATTTAGCCCAAAGCAGCGGGAAGGGAGACGAGGTAAAGACTCTTTACCCTGAAAATCTTAACATGGCCAAGTTATGACAGATTGTTATGAATGAAGACGAATCGGCTGACTGTAGCCTTCACCGAGCGTGTGTGCATGTGCAGATTTACTCCGAACAGACTGGAACATCCCACATTGACACAAATTACCTCAGACGCTTGTCCCGGTTTTTGTTTATACAGGCTGTATCCTGGGAGCCATCACAGAGCTTTGACAGAGGCTGCAGGTATGGAGGGATAGACGGTTGGAAAGCTTCTTTGGAGCAGGGAGCAGTTTCTCCTGCACAGTTCACCATATTTTCCCACCTTTCTGACTCAGCGGAAGTGCTGGAGGCTAGCCATTCACAAACATTGATCTGGCGGCGGCCTCGGGGGGAAACGGAGGCAGGGAGAGACAGAGGAAATGACAAATAGATGCAGACCCACCCTGAGAGAAGCAGCAGGGGAAAGATAAAGAAATGAAGAAGTGACAGTAGAGCATGTGTTTATGTGTTTGTTTAAGAGGACTTGACGAAAAATTTAATTCTGCTGTTATTTACTCATCCTCTTGTCGTTCCAAACCTGTGGGACTTTCTTCTGTGGAAGATAAAATGTTGTATTAATTTTAAATTGTCCATACAATAAAGTAAATAGGGGTCCCCACTAAACATAGAAGTAGATAAAATATTTCATTAGACAAAAATGTTCCAAAGCTACCTTGCTACTTCCTGACTTGGCATCCTAAGTAAAATGGAGAATCCAGGTTTACTGGAAATACTTGCCTGTGGAGACTCTGTTGCTTCTTGCATGTTTTGCAACACATTCAAAGTGAAATGTCCAGTGAGTGGCACTAAAAGTGCATTCAACAGATGAATGTGAATCTGGGATTTTTTTTTATTATGCTGGTTGTTCTACGTATCGTGGCAGTTTGGAAATTGAATCATGTTTGAAAATGTAGTACCACCTGCACTAAACCCTACCCTGAACCTAACAGAAGGTGTTAACAAAAGCAAACATGAGATAAAGCATTTGCTGATGCAACCATCCCATTATATCTTGCTTTTACAAGTTTTTAAGCTTTTTTTATTGTGACTCGTTTTTCACAGTAACTGAGCTCACTTTACAAGTGCTGTATGAGGTGAGCTACAGAGCAAGTTTACTATGCCAGAGAAGTCGTATATAAGGAGCTGGTTATGTGATGCCAAGAAAATGCAAATCATGCATTATGGTAAAAGCATTTTAAGGTTATAAAATTGTGCAAGGAATCACTTGAAAATAAGTTTTCATTAATTGATAATCTGCTGTCTTAATCATAATTTGTGTGAAAATTATTTTTTTTAAATAAAGTGTGTTTACATCAATATTTGTCTTGCATTGTCCGTTTTTTTTTCTCACTGAGCTTGTTGCAGTGCATTATGTGAGTGCCTTCATATTGAGAGCGCTGCTATGATGGCTTACATTTTAGAGCATTTCCAAAAAATGTTTGTATTCCAGTACATTTTTCTGAGTATTTTGATTTACGGTGTAAATACAATTATACATTTAAAGGCATGTTTAAACACTCTGCTTCTTAGCGGAGTAAATCACATAAAGCAAAATCACATAACTATAATATAACTGGCTTATAACGCCATGATGGGGGTCTCGCATAAAGCCTGGACCCCCCAGGGCTGTGGGGGTGCCCTTTATCTAACTTGGAAATATTTTCTAAGTTAGATGTTATTTTAGGTCTGTTCAAGACTGCCTGAGGTCAGATGTAATTCTGCAGAATGTGGTAATATAGAAAAATATTTAGTTTTAAAGTGACTCTATGGAGTTATGCCATAGGATTTTAGTTTTCTGTCTGCAGGCAAGCTGGAATTTGTGTAATTTTAATATATAATAACATTTGAGAACATAATCCAGTCTGGACTTTAATAATTAAAATCATCAAATCAAATATATATATAAAATAAAATATATATAAATATATATAAAATCCTATTCTGCTGTTTTCTGAATGCCTACCGTTTATTTGAGATTTGAGTGTTTGGCTATTAGTTTTAAGTATTTCATTACAGAAAAGGACAGAAATTGTTCACTTATTCTATTGTGTGGGGATATTCTGAATACTTTACCACAGCAGATGGTTAGAATGAAATGAAATATTTACTGCTGTATTATTGTAATATTCGTTTGTGATTTGCGTTACCTGCAGCCACAAGACATTTGCTTGTGTAATATTGCTTAAATTAAGTTTTCTTTTTTTTGTTTCATCCAGACATGGTCTTTAAACAAGGATAATCATTAAATGGGTATGTATAAGAGAACAAATGTATTAAGGGAATGTTCAAAACATTCATTAGATTCCCGGAAACATTTGTTAAACATTTCTCTGTAATGCTCAATACAAGCAAAATGGAAAACCCAGTCAAGTACAAGTAAACCAATTTTACATATGGCATATTAATTGAGATGCATGGCCACTGCACACATCATCTGCTCATGGAACCATGCTCCCTCTCTCTGTCTCCAGCATGTCTGCAATACGTCCACCCCACTATTTGTTTATTCCATGCTTCGCTAGATAAATTTAATTGATTGATTTAATTTACATCCCAAGGTTTTTTTTTTTTTTTGTCGAAAGACAAATAGAAAAATCAAACCATGCAAAACTGGATTCTCAATGAGGATGGATCATGCAACATATTCTGTTTTTATTATGTGCAATATTCAGTTAAGTGGCACGAACCGTTTTGCCCTCTTTTATGCCTAAAGCGGTGTCAAAAATGACTCGTTTGTCCTTCCACAGAGAAATCTGCGGTGATTATCATTTGCATCAAAAATTATGAACATGATCTTATATTTGTATTTACAGGTATTCATACCAAAAGTGTGATGCTAATTCTAGCATTTTCTTATGTTTGGATAGATGCTAAAATGTGCAATACCAATGCATTTACAGCAACTCTGACACACAAATATTTATGAGGTTCATAGAATATTTAATATTAATTAAATGTTTAATGCCACATTTATTGATGAGCATGCTCACGGATCAGTAAATGAGTGAGACACACATATATTAATGTTACACTAACAATTTTCATTGAACAAAGTTTCTCCACCATTTAAACATGAATGAGAATGCTGCTTTGAAATAGTGTCTCTAGTATTTGTAACTTTGTACGTCTCTAAAACTGTACATATGTATTTATATTTCAATTGCTGTTAATAATCGGTATTATTTTTCATTGTCTATGTGCATGCTTTACATGTGAATACCTGTGAAGACAAATGAGACCCAGACTGAAATGACAGATCAGGGCATAGTTTTCATGACCTGGCTGGATGCAGCAAGGAAAAAATAAATAACAGGATGTAATTTGTATTCCGTCTTAATATGTGCAATATGCTCTTAGCCTCTGGCTGCTTAAACAGGAAGTCAGAGAGCATCAGAAAGAAAAATCACCATTTAAACTTCATCTTTTATTCACTGTTTAACCAAGCAGCAGTTTGCAGACATTTCCTCCACAATAAAACAATAGGGGTTCAACACATCATTCAGGAATGTGCAGAGACTGTCACAAATCTGTGCCAATGTTTTCCAATTATGCCATAGATATGGAAATTTACTTTTGTACTCTTATTTCCTCCCATTAAGCATGATGAAATGTTAATAAGAAAGAATCGCAACAGCTCCAAGTTGTTGACCAGGTTTATGGCATAAACTCTGTTTGTTTATGCTTTGTGTTTCTTTTTGTCTGATATCGAATGGATAGAAAATACAGACAGACATGGACAAAGAAACTCTGGGATGATAGAAATAGAAAAACATGCTGTTTACTTCTCTCCTGATAACAAGCTTTTGAAAGCCCGTCTGCACATCTTATACATACAGTATATAATTCTCATCCTCCTTCACAATCCCTGATGGCGTTATTAAACACTAATGTACACAGAACTAGACTTAGAACAAAACGGGAAGTGCAGGATGAGCACACATCAATGTTATCAATGTTGAAAACAGCTACTGTTTTCAACATTGATAATACTAAATGTTTCGTGAGCAGCAAATCAGCATTTTAGAATGATTTCTGAAGGATCATTTTACACTAAAGACTGGAGTAACGATACTGGAAATCAGCTTTGCCAAAATTATTTAAAAAAATATATTCAATATTTTAAATTGTTATAATATTTCAGAATATTACTGCTTTTAATGCATTTAAAAAATGCAGCCTTGGTAAGGATAAGAGATTATTTCAAGAACATTCATCTTGCCAACCTCAAGCTTTAGAATGATTGTTAGTCTTTTTGAAGTTTTATTCATGATTTGACTGAATCCAGTTGAAAAGTGAGGTCTTGAGTTTAGTTTGCTTTATTCCAGTAATAAAAAGAGCTCCATCAGTTCAGATGCCTCACTCAGAAAGAGTTTTAGTCTAGTTTCGTTTGTTACATAAACAATGAAAAGGGCTGGGAATACCATGGAACACATTTTATTTCTCAGAGGTTGCTCTTCTCAGGGGACTTAAAGTTCTTGGAAAGCTTAGTTGTGTTTCAAAAGTTCCTTAAGAGAAATACAACTAGAATAAGAAAAAAATGAATGGTGATAGCATAGCTCAGAAAATTTAGTCTTGGAAGATTTTGATGAGAAATCTGATTTTTGATTTCATAATTTGATTTGAGCACAGTTTGAAGTATTATTGAGATCTAAAACATCTGGGATCTTTGGGGTCTTTTTCTCTACAAAAAAAAAATAAAACAAGAGCCAAATGTTTCTGTTTGCTTTTCACAGAATCTCGTTGCTGTCTAGGAGAAACAACTGAGATATTAAAGAGGTTTATTTTCTTTTCAGTGGATTTTTTTTAGAGATAGGGTTCCTCAACTGTGCTCTTTGTCAATGGAAAGGACTTTGCTGTAACTGACAGCATTTAGACATGTGGCATAAATGTCAGGCTACTACACTGGTGTTCTTGTTCTTTGCTGAAGAAGGAAAATAATGAAATGCATTAAATCAAATATATTATGAAAAAAAGGATGGGAAGGCGAGTGTAGAATAAGAAAGAGAGAAACTGTACAAACCCGTTTACTTGAAGGCCTTTCTAAAAGCTTGTCGCTGTTCTGTGGAAAATTTGGCATTTGAGTGGCCTAAAGGCATTAGAAATTCATGAGATGCATTGACTGTGTTCAGGATATTGACAGACAAAATAAATGTGAAACATGATACCGATCGGGGAATTTGTGCATGTTTGTTTAGCGTCTTCTAAACTTCTTCAAAGTGCATACAGTATCAAGGAAAAGCTTGATTAGGTTTAAGTTCTGGCTAATAAGCTTTAATGGTTGTAATAAATTGCTGTAATATAAGCTGCTTTCTTTTCCATTTCCCCTCAAATCTTTAGAAATAGATTACTGCAAAGAATTTGAGAGTTCCAGAGAAGATGCTGTATTTTGTCTCGACTAGTGTGGTATAAATTAACATTTTCACATATGCTGTGTGTACATGTGTGTGTGTAGATGTATTTTGTTTTTGTTCCTGGTTTCTGTTGCACTTTAATTATATTGATTTTAATTCTTTAATAAATTATGCAGTTATGTAATTCACAAAACTATTATTTTTTAGGCATCTATCCAACTTCCTGTCTTGAAATGAACTTTTGCCACACTTGACAATGACAACAGAATTGAAAAAATTTAAATGTTTCTTACAGACTAAATTTCTATTATTTAATTTAAAAAAAATATTCATGCTTTTGGTGTACAATGACAAGTTAGAGTTCTGTAGTAACAACTATTAAAGGAAAAGTAAACTTTTGTCTTCCCACCTCAGCATTACTACGTTTTTTTTTTTTGCTTTGCTTTTTTTCACACATTAACAGTAATGAAGCATTTTCCATGTACGCTGGTTTATTTTTCTTCCCTATCTAGCACAACTTCGTTTAACTCCTTAGATTTGTCTATAAAACTTATTTCAAGCCTTTTGGATCAACAAACTTTTAGATCAAAAGGCTTTTTAATATCATAAGAAACATGTCCAACTGTGTCCAAACTTTTTACTAACAGTAAAATATCACTAACAGTGTAATTCTCGCTTGATTTACTCATTTACTCATATTTTATATACCATTATATTATGTTGTGATTCTTAAAAAAATAAATAAAAGTAGTTACAGGACAACTATCTAGACATGAACTGTTCAACCTGCTTTCGCTCCTGTCGGTCTATTGGTGACATAAAAAGAATAAAAACCACTAACTTGAGAGTTAATGTCTTCCACCACCACATTACTGCTGTTCCTTTCCACAAAGTACTTAACCCCGTGACTCCAGGTGAACTGACCCTTCAATTACAGCATTGTAAGTCTCTTTAGATAAAACAAGCACCCTCTGATAGATGATTATGGTCATTTATATATCTGCCAGATGGACCATTTTGAATGTTCAGTTAAAATATGCAGAGAGGTTGGTCTCCTGGATGATGGCTTTTGGTTTTTCGGCTCCCACACAAGCGCATGAGTGTTCTTGTGGTAAACAGCCAACTGATAATGTGCGCACTTGAGAGCTACATAAAAAGGCCAGCGCCGTACTGCGTCCCCACTGAACTCTCTCTCTCTCTCTCTCTCGCTCTCTTCCTCTTGCCTCTCTGAACTCATTTCCTCCTTCCTCTTAAATTCAAGTGTTCTTATTTAACATGCACAATTGAATTGCAAAGCATTAGCTCTGATGGTCAAATTTAAACTAAGGACCAATCTACTTTGATGTTTTTTTCCCATCTAAGCCTTTGACCTTTCCAGTTCTAATTGGTTTTAACGAAATCACCCAAAGGAACATTGTATTCTAAATGGATTAGAAGCCCTTTGGTAAGTTGTTTTATGTGAGCCTTGATTTTCACACTGATTTCTTTCTCTCTTTTTTTCCTCATCATTACTTTGCAGGGATCTTTATCGCAACGTTTAATGTTTTATTGACAGCTATTTGCTTGAACATGTTGCTTATGCAGATTTGGTATGGATTGCCATAGAAATAAAATCTGATTTTCACGGTATGAGTAATATTAAATCAAGGTTATGCCATATATATATATATATATATATGAAGAGTTCATTTGCAAAAACCGATAAACGCCACTTTCAAAAAAATGAGCTGATTGTCGTGCATTATTCTCCACATATAGCGCAATCTGAACCCTAAACATGTTTTATCAAAAAAGACGGTTTTGTACACTTTCAAGGTATCGCGAGTTCACGTTTTACTGCAGAAGCTGACAAGCGCCCTTGTTGTTTTTGAACAGAAGCCGATAAGTCCATTTTAGCGTGCTGTATTCAGGTCAGGTGACAAGGCTACTTTCACTTTGAAAAGACGTGCTAGCTGAGAGGAGTTTCGTCAAAGCTTAGTAAAAGTGATCGAAGATGGATAATTTCAAGGAACTTGACGAACCTGTGTAATAATTTTACTTAGTTGTAAGGGAATTAATCATTATTAATTCATTCAGGTTTTGATAGGACTCGGATTTGAAGAGCCTAATTCAACCTGATTCTAATTGCTTCTAAATTTGATAGTTTACACTCTTATCAGCTACTCGGCCAGCGAGAAGTTGATGTCAGTGTATATTACCAATTGAAGATGTAAATTTTGTATTCTCCCTGGCCACGGGTGAAATACAATTATGATAATTTGTCAGCTCTTAAAGAGAGGTAATTATTATGAGTAAGCTACGAGCTAGGTAGCAAGCAAGGATCTTTTTGGCAATAGAGTTGACACGGAAATTATATGACACCAGACAATTGAGTATTTATAAATGAAACCTGACATTTTTTGGCTATTCTAGATTACATAAACTTAAGCTAAAACACACAATACTACAGTTTCAGAGGAAGGAAAGTCTGTTAACGGAGTTCTGAGTTTCATAGTTCTACCTAGTTTTCACGAGGGATGTGAATTCACCTTAAGAATTCACAGAGCAGCGAATCTAAATTCACCAGTTCAGATTAGAGAGTTGTTGTTTACTTGCGTTCTGCTGGTTGATAGCTGAGGTGACTCCGTGGCTGACGCGGGCTTCCTGGAGGTCTTTGAGGGAAACCCCGAACAATGGTGAGGGAAAAACTCCATGTATTGCGTGTAATCACATCCATACAGTTTATGATCACAACAACAACAACGTTTGTCAGGCATCTACATTATCATACAGTATTTGCAATGAGAAGTATCATTTTATGGTACTTATAAAAATAGTTTCTCAGTCTTCAACCCATAGTACCTATTGGATTAGTTGTTCACCTTTCTTCTCATGCAATGTTCTTTGCTTCTGCGGTCGAGTCCGAGGGGTAAAGTTCAGTGCACTGGAGCTGACGCAGTGACTCATAGGTACGGCTCTTGCAAGGGCTCTCTGTGCATGTCAGACTGAATAACTGCAGACCAGACATGGTGAACCTGTTTTTCGTACATTTGCTCTGAGGAGAGAAGAATTTTTAGGAAGACTAACCTCATGTGAAGAGTTGAGTCATTGTGTTTTATATTTGTTCCTTCCACATGGGCAATTTCAGTCTTTTTTTCCTACTTTTTTTTTTTTTTTAAGAGGTTGATCTGTTATAATCCAGTGAGAACATTTTTTCCCCAGATATATTATGATACATTTTATAAAATATTGTAGAATGAATAAAATTAAACAAAATATTTATATGGTATACATCCTTCAGAAATCATTCTAATATGCTGATTTTGTGTTCAAGAAACATTTGTTGTTATTATCAATGTTGAATTTTTTTTTCCCAGGATACTTTGTATGTATAAAAACATCAGAATTGATTTGAAATTGAAATTTATTGTAACCATCCGTGGTTGTAATATTATAAATGTCTTTCCTGTAACTTTTGATAAATATATGCTTAACTTTTTTTTTTTTTGATATAGCTTCAGAATTCTGTTTACCTTTTAGTACTTCATTTGCAAAATGGTTTTCAGCAAAATTCACTTGTCAGATATAGTTGCAGTGTTATTTTAGTGTCATTGACATACTAATATAATTTTCTTTTTTCATTTTCGTTTAAAATTTTGACACAATTTTGGTAATTTAGTTTTTTGTGTTTTGCCATTTTTTTTTTTTTTGTTCTTTTGAAATATGTCAATACATTGTCTATTAATTTTTTATTTCAGTTTTAGTTTTAGTTCCCTATAATAACCCTGTAGTTGTCATGGAAGAATAACCATACATTTTACTCCATAAATATTAATGACAGCTGCCTTTTTATTTATTTATTTACTTACTTACTAACTAACTAGTGCTAATTGTCCAGTGTTTTTGCATTTACATTAAGCAATGCAAAGAACTGTAAGCATTAAGTCATTAAACACATAAGTCACAGATTCTGGAAGAACAACATCATTTAACTCTCACATCACGCAGTCCTTGACAGTTGGAGCTTTGCTAACTTGCCGTGCATCGCCCATCAGGTAATATCCCATAATCCTCAAGGATTCACTGCTTGATGGATGACAGCAAGCAGTCTCCGTGGTAACACCTACTGGGCAGAAGTCATATCTCACAGCTGTAAAACAGACAACATATTCCCTTTCTAATTTCATCTGATTGATGTCTGGATGTATTAGTTACTCGTCTCCATTTCTCAAACGTCTAGATGTTTTTTACCCCACTCTCTTCTTCTGAGGTGAAAATGTTTCCCATTAGCGGACAGGCGCTGGATGTGAAAAAAGAGCGACATAATTAAGACAGGAGGATGTAGCAAGGCATTAATCAAGAAGACATGTTGTGTGTGTGTGTGTGTGTGTGTGTGTGTGCGCGCAATTGTGTCTATGATCTATGTAAGCATGTGTGACTCAGAATAAAAAAAAAAATCAATGGCACATGGATAACCTTAAGTGATGCCTTCCTTCTTTGGGCAAATGGAGATAATTGCTTGAAGGATAAGATAAGATAAAGATAAGAATGAAAAAAGCAAGGACCAAGCAAAGCTAATTGCTTTGATTCCATCTGAAAGGTAAATAGATTTGAGTGAAGGCACATGAGGTGTCTGCACTTGAGAGACGAGTGTTTGTGTTTCTTGATGAGTGTTTAATCATGGCTGTGGTTCAGCTGATAAGGTCATGTAACTAATTTGAGTTTAATAATTTTAGTGTGATCAATACAAAGCTATTGTTTCCTCCACAATTGTAGTCACAACACGTTTTCCAGCAGTGAGTAAATTCATATTTCTTCAAGCACAAACGTAAGTACTGTGTGTGCAATATTGTCGCGGCAGGTGAGGAAGACGAGGCAAGTCGGATATAAATGCAGCATTACACTTTATTTAATTATGAACAAAGAATATAATGCCATGACAGGAATGCGACAGCTTCGTTAACACAAAGATAACTCTGCAAAAAGAGGGCATTTAAACACATGATTAGGGGCGGACTTACCCATTAGGCAAAGGTAGGCGACCGCCTTGGGCCCCCAAAAGCCAAGGGCCCCCAAAAGCCAAGGGCCCCCTAAAATGCTTTTCATATAGCGCATTAAGCTATATAAGTTATATTAAGCTTAGTGCATTAAGTGCTAACATGCGAACGGTTGCTGTTTACGGTGTTTATTACCATGACAACCATCCGAGTTGAACTTGTTTTTTGTGTGTCCTGCTTGAAGGAGATGAAAATATAATGCATCTGAAGCTGTAATTAAATATTGAGAAACATTGTGTATTATATGGTGGGGAAGTCGTGGCCTAATGGTTAGAGAGTCGGACTCGTAAGCCAAAGGTTGTGGGTTCGAGTCTCGTATCGGCAGGGATTGTAGGTGGGGGGAGTGAATGTACAGTGCTCTCTCCCACCTTCAATACCGCGACTGAGGTGCCCTTGAGCAAGGCACCGAACCCCCAACTGGTCCCCGGGCACCGCATGAACACAGCATGAACACAGCATGTGTTCATGTTGTGCGTGTGTTCACTGCTGTGTGTGTGCATTTTGGATGGGATAAATGCAGAGCACTAATTCCGAGTATGGGTCACCTGTCACATGTCACTTCATATGTTTATAATGGTTTTTAATAACCTCAAATTTAAATAACTAAAAATAAATGTATTTTAAAGTTTAGAACTAGACAGCCTTTGCACACAGGCTTACGCTGGTAACTCATCAGTGGACTTTCCTCCTCAATATAGGCTATATTTTTTCACACTTTTCTCCTTCTATATTTCTGATGTTCCAAAAGCGCCTCCTACTGGCAGAGAATGAATGTTCATTTTCAATAATCCAGTCTGTGGTTTTTGTTCAGACCAATGCGAAAATCCACCCACATAACCCCATTTTAAATGAATACAATAATTTACACTTCTGACTCACCCCTGGTTTAAACGCTCAGTTGTGAGTTTTATCATTTCATAATTGATTTTGTTTTTGTGAAAACCTGTATCTCAACTGTAAATCAGTTGCTATTTTGTGGTCTACAACATGAAAGAAAGCCATTATAACATGTACATGAAAAATGTAGAAACATTGGACACAACTATGGGTCACCATTGTGCAGCAGCAA
>NW_015505230.1:206233-207713 GCF_001515645.1 Sinocyclocheilus grahami
GCTGGTAACTCATCAGTGGACTTTCCTCGTGTCAATATAGGCTATATTTGTTCACACTTTTCTCATTCTATATTTCTGACGTTCCAAAAGCGCCTCCTACTGGCAGAGAATGAATGTTCATTTTCAATAATCCAGTCTGTGGTTTTTGTTCAGACCAATGCGAAAATCCACCCACATAACCCCATTTTAAATGAATACAATAATTTACACTTCTGACTCACCCCTGGTTTAAACGCTCAGTTGTGAGTTTTATCATTTCATAATTGATTTTGTTTTTGTGAAAACCTGTATCTCAACTGTAAATCAGTTGCTATTTTGTGGTCTACAACATGAAAGAAAGCCATTATAACATGTACATGAAAAATGTAGAAACATTGGACACAACTATGGGTCACCATTGTGCAGCAGCAAGCATCACAACAAAAAAGGAACCTCAAGGTTGATCTAGGAAAATGTGTGCAAATGTATAGGGTCCCATTCCTATATTTTGCCTGGGGCCCCCAATTCACTAAATCTGCCCCTGCACATGATGATGATGATGATGATGAATGTAACTAAGAAAACTCCACAGTGTAATCAGAAACCATAGAAACAAGCATGCAATGGGAACAAAGGAAAACGAAACAAAAGAAAACCAGATCAAACCAGCTAAAAGTCCATAAAAAATAAGGTTTTGCTTACATGACAGCGATCTTTTTCTGAAGAACAGCAGGCAGTTTAACTGTTCAGGACAAACATTACTGTGTTGCACAGCACATGTCCCTAGAAATGAAGAAAATTAGTACAGTGTTTAACATAGTGAGAAGGACTCTGGGCTTCTGCTTTGATTTCTGGGCACTGGCGATGCAGAGCTGGTGAGGAGAGAGAGAGAGAGAGCAGATGAGGGTTTACAGAAAAGGGTTTTAACTTTTGTCTCACACTAAGGGCCTGCTGCCCGTACGCCAGGCAGTCAAATAGTGTTTAAATCACTCGACTTGCTCGAGAGGCGGACAGGGAGAAGCAGATGCACCCTGGGAAAGGGGGAGTGTGTGTACAAGGGAGAGGAAACACTGCTCTGTGCATGTTTTTGCCGTTTATTTTTTCCTTTTTGCAAAGGGATGTCAACAGGCTTGTAGGTTTGTAAATACAATAGATCTGCACTAAAGCATCTTTTTATTTTTCTCTAAGGAAAGTGCTCAAAGCAGCCATGTCAGGTTTTGTTCTTACAGAATATTTGAGCAAATAAACGCCTTCAGTAGTTTTGATCATATCTAAAGTGACAGTTTAGGATGCAAACACTTGGCAAGTTTACATAGTTCATGTGACCATAACATTTTCTGTTTACTTTACTTTCTGTTTATGCTCACATCCGAATGCATTCAAAAATGATCTTTTCCTATGCACAAAATGGATGCCTCATGGTTGTCAGCAAGTCTTAAAGAGCAACAACTGATTTGTGTGTGTGTGTGTGTGGGGGGGGGGGGGGGGGGGGGTGCTGCGG
>NW_015505230.1:207958-211279 GCF_001515645.1 Sinocyclocheilus grahami
AAGAGCATATGTTGTGTTTTGGTTGTTGGTGTGGGGGGGGGGGGGGTGGGGGGTTGTTGCCATGGTAACATGCTCCTTAAAGAACTGAAGTGGGAAACAAGTAGAGTCAGCGATGCATATTACGTATACATCTGTATTGTTGATATATACACCAGATAATGGGAATCAATGGCAGCCATTATTGTGATTGAAGTGTTTAATTACTTTGTTTGATTAAAAGTAAAGATGTGCATAAGCATCGGGACCACTTTAGGGTGAAGATGTTTGGAAAGATGAAACCCTGACACTATAGATGTATGACTTCATCATTATCATCCTCAAGGCTCTGATGGGAATAGATTTCAAAGCAAAAAACATTTGAAGAAATGAAAGTGAACATTATTACTCAATAAAGTGTTTATTTTACTACTTATTTCTATTACTCATGTGATCAGTGTTGAGGAGTAGCTAATTAAGAGTATTACTAACTAAACTGCATTTTTCATTAGCACAACTGTGTTCAGACTACAATTTGTATTTAGCATTTAAAGTAACAAGCTATTTTTTTTGTATCAAGCAGCATGTAGCGTGTCAAAATTCTGTTTTATATTAAGGAAATCTGATTCATTTTAGTGAATCGATTCATTTGGACAGTTCATGTTAAGGTCAAACAAATGATTCCCTAGGCCGAATGCTATTCACTGTTGCTTTTGTATAAATTAAAATTTGTATAATAATAAAAGCTATTTTCTAGCTTTATTGGTTGTATTTACATTTACACTGGTACCACTTTAATTAAACTTTAATTAATGCATTAGAGATTACAACCTAACAATGTGCAGTACTTTTATAGAATTCATTAATCTACACTGGGGATAAAATAGTGTAGAAACAATTTTCACTCAAAAATTGCTTGTAAACAGTGTTGTGCAAGTTACTTCCAAACTGTAATACATTATAGATTACTTGTTACTGTTATTTAAAAGTAATTCCTTACCTTACAATATTACTGTCTCAGAATTGTAATGAGTTACATGACTCCTTTATTACTTTTGAGTTACTTTCACCAAAATACAAACTAACCAAAATAACTACAGAAGTAGAACTTAAAGTAACACTTTATTTTAGGGTCTCTTAACTAGTTGCTTATTAGCATGCATATTACTAGAATATTAGCCATTTATTAGCAGTAATTAAGCACATATTAGTAATTAGTAATCCGTTACTGTAATGCATTACTTTTGTAACGCGTTACTCCCAACACTGCTTGTAAATTTCATAAACAGTTACAAAGAAACAGCAAGTAACACATTGAATTAAACATGACATTTTGAAGTAAAACAAAATTTGTTTTGTTTTGTGAAATGTGCTCCAGTAGTCTTTGTTTTATTAGCATAAAATATTTTATATTGAATTTTTTTTTTTAATTATTGTAGATGTTTAATAATATCCTGTTAATAAGTTAATAAGTTCTGTATTAATTGTAGTTTAAAACTTTAATCTTATGTAAGGTTGAAGCTAGCTATCATGACACTGCATGTAAGTAGAAGTAAACCTTCAACAAATTCCATTAGATCAGTTTAGCATTTCTCTCATCACTGGATTTCCACCGATTAAAAGTCTAAAGTTGCATCTACTGTAGCTACATTGACAGCTGGGCTGAAGTCCATATTTTAAAGATCTGCTTAATTGAAATTTTTCGCAGATAAGCTCTCCCTGTTCCATTCTAATGAGCATTCCTCACACTTACATTGAATTTAATTATGAATAACCCGAGCTACATGTAGTTCCTCTACATCTGTAGTGATACTTTTTTGGTGATCTAGGAACGTCTATGTGGTTCCTCTTAAATTGAATGAAAACAAGATCTGAGCAATGAGAACAGCAACCAACTGAACACTTTTTCCCAGAATGCAGTGTGATGACTCATGGCAGTGAACTGCAGTAGCTTAATTAGACAATGATAGGAGTCCTCCAGTCAAACTGTCACAGGGCAGCAAACTCAGATTTATGTTTTAGCATGGCCTGCTGCTCTGATTAGCAGCTAATGAACAGTTAACGTGCTAATTAATAATTGTGTGAAGGTAATGCTTATGTAGTGGTGGATGTGATTTCTCTTTTGCAGAGATTATTACTTTTATAATGTAAAGTAGAACTTTTTATCACTTTTGCATATTAAAAGTTATTACAGATTAGCATTTTTAGGGTTTTTATGTTTTTATTTGTATTTTATTTACATTTTTATTCACACACACATATATATATATAAATTCAAGCACTAACTGTATCATTTCAAATAAAAAAAATAAAAGTTTAACAGTGTTACATTTCTCACCACAATGTGGTGCCATTTTTATGTTTAATTCAGACAGATGGTAAAGTTTGAACATATGCTTTGCATTTTAAATTTAAATGAAATTTAATTAAACATTAGGCATAACATACAATATATGTTTTCATTTTCTCATCTGAAAAAAAAAGAAAATTTTTTTTGAGGGTCTTGCGCTCTAGTTTTGTTCTTGTAGGGTCTTTTCCCAACTGTGTTCTGTATAATTGCAGTCTATAAAACAAATATTCTTCCTGGAAATATCTTGACTCATTTAAAATAGATCCCAGTATATATGTTTCATTTTAAGGTTGTGTGACATGACACAAGCTGGCAAGAATTTGATTCCTCGCTGAGTTATGAGACAGTAAATGACATAAATTACACTGAGAGATAGATAGATTATGTGTGTGAGAGAGAGATACAGCATAGGTTATTCCATGTTCATTTGAATGAGAAATCCTCCTCATATTGTGTTAACAGCCATACTGACATAACTATACTATGTTATGAATTGCAATCTAGCATCACTACATGGCATATGTCACTGTATGGATTTTTCTCTCGCCCTATAATTGAGTTATATGGCATCACTCTGCTACTACATCTAAACGTTGACATGTTTGTTCTGTATGTTATAATGCCAGTACCCTGAGGCTGAACCATCTCTCCTTCTGGATATTTGAAAACACTAAAAGAGGAATTCACTAAGAATGAACTGGGCCCACATATAGCGTAATTTATTCCCATGTAATGTCTTTGTTGCTTCAGTGCCTGTTAAGGAATTATGCAAATCAGGTAACGACACAAACACGCCTCAAAAAAATTTGAGCTGAATGCAGTTTGCACAGTGCAATTCCCCATCTTGGTTGTGGAGGATGTACGTGACTAGTGGTGGCATACTTCCCTGGGGTTGTATAGAATGTCTTTACTACCGTGATCCAGGCAAATTAGTCTTTTCATTATGAATCAAGCTGGCACACACACACATATACATATACATATATATATATATA
>NW_015505230.1:211589-243330 GCF_001515645.1 Sinocyclocheilus grahami
ATAGATAGATAGATAGATAGATAGATAGATAGATAGATGGATGGATGGATAGACAGACAGATGATTGACAGAGAGATGGGGATTGATATAGATAAATGATCCATCGATAGATGGATGGATAGACAGATAGATAGATGGATAGATAATTGATGGAGAGATATAGGGGTACATATAGATAAATCATGGATGGATCGATGGATTGATGGATGGATAGACGGATAGATGATTGATATTGTTGATATTGTTGTGCTTAAATGGCATCGCTGTTGGCTTACATCACTTCAGAGCTCCTACAGACGGTGCCAATGCAACCTGGAAAATGGCCCTTGGGGAAAATTTACTTGTCGGGGGACCGCCCTGGTGGCTAGTTCCTGTAACTGAGTTCCTATCTGAGTCCCTACCTGGTGCGAAAGCCCCTATGGATAGATAAATCAACCACTGCTGTTTTCTGAAGGTCTGATTTTGTGTTTGTGGGCCAACCATGTGCATATGTCCTCTACTCCTGTTGCAACATCTAAATCAAACATGTTGACGCATCAAGGCTAATGCTTTGTGCTAATCCTTAGGGATCAATTCAGTCCCCACCTGCAATGCTTTTTTGACATGATGTGGCACTGAAACATTAAATCTGTCTTCTGCCGCAGAGGAAGACACAATCTGTTCAACATCCGTTATGTCTCGTGAACATTGTCAGCCAAAAAGCAGTGATGACATTTTTGAACATTTGTCTGTCAGCCATCATTAACTGCAGGTGCATTTGTTAAAAAACTCTTGTATTGATGAGTTAATCGTAAAATTGCATCTTGGCTGAGCTTTTTGACTTCACTGACTGATTTAATTCAACAGAATCATAAACAGGTTTCACACTCTCCTGCTTAAAATGCAATACTTAATTTATGGCCACACGGGTCAGCATGTAGTTGACCCTGCAGTAGCCTCCGGCTAACAGGAGATAAAAGAAATCAAGATGCCTCAAAAGACATGGAGAGAGTGTTTGAGAGAGACAGAAGTGTTTTTCTAAAGAAGCCATTAGTCGCTTCATTAGTAGTGGAGCAAACCGCGTCACTACGAAATGAAGTTTGACACTTTAAATTGGTCTTTGTGGACATGGAACATTTAGTTATGCTAATAATATTTCTGTTTGTCGCAGTTGCTGTAATTAAAGTCCAATTGATGATAATCCAAGTCATGGATAATTGACATTTCTTTGATTAATTGCGGGTCAATTGGGGTTTTGCGGAGAGCATCACTGAATGAGTAGTGTCTACTTGCATCGTCTTTTTACTAGTACACACATTAACCATGTGATAAGTTAAATTAATAAACTAGTGGGTGAGTGTTAGAAAACACTCTCTGTCTTGTTAAGAGAATGTTCCAGGGATGCTCAGCCCCCTCCTTTTTTCTCCTTCTCTCTCAGCACTCTTCTCTATATACAACGCATTCTCTCTTAATCCCCCTTCGATATCCATCTCTCTCTCTTGATATTATGTTTTAAATATGTCTTACTTATATGCAAGGTATGCATGCTTAAATGTATACATTAGCTTCTCTTGATTTAAAGGCCCCAATAAAGACATGAATGTTTGGACTACAAGGGTAAAGGAGTTTGTGATGAAACTCTGAAGACAGTTCAGCATTCTTCGCAAAAGTCTATTCCTAATATGTCCATGTTTTTCTGTACATGTGGCTATTTTATATAAACACATGTTCTTGGCCAAAGATCCTACGTGTATGTTATTCATATCCTCATTGGTTAAGAGGATGAAACTCCCCTCGACATATGCCTATATAATATCTGTATTTCTATGAATAAATTGAAGTATTGAGGATACATTTGACTGTGTGTTTTCTTACTTCCCGGCCGTATTTACACTTTAAGGAGACTGAGAAAAGTTCAAGGTGGCAAAGAGAATTTACAAAGGGACCAAATTGTTATTCTTTATTAACAGTGAGCTTCCTGAATGTGACTCTGAGCCTCAACGATTCAAACCAACAGTCTGAAAGCTAAATGGATTATGGTTGTTTCACAAACGTAAATCTAATGAAATGCTCAAAACCGATTTATCAGTGACTGAACATAGCTTGAAAAACAAATCATTATTTTTACAATTATTAAATATTCTAAATAAATATGTTTGACATATTATATATACTATATGTTTTACTATCTATCCATCCATCCATCACAATATAATTCCTAAACCTTTTGTCACAAATACATTTCATTGTATTCAATCCAATAAAGTGAAGTTAACTAGTGATGGGTCATAAATTAATGATTCATTTATTGTGTCTGCCATGTGACAAATGAATGCAAGTCTTGGGAGGTAAAGTAAGTGTAAGGGAAACAGGTCAATTTAGCTCAAAGGGAATCATTTACGATTTTAAAGGGAACTCCACCAATAATATGTAAGGGAATTAGGACAGAATCAGAATCGGCCAGCGAGTCATTGAACGAGCCATATGACATCAATTCTGCAATCATGTTTTGACCAAATCTTAGATTGTCTGATTCGGTCTGATACCCTACATAAGCATTTATGTTCCTCATATATTTGGCTGCACTATAATGCTTTCCTAATTTGGAATATGATCAAAATTGCATAGGTAGATTTGTTTGGGTAATTTGGCTGTTGAAAATATAACATTTAACAACACTTAAATGAACGTGAAAAAATTGACATGAATAAAAATTTGTTCATTTTGAAGAAAGAGATCGAACGAGAGATTCAGTAAAATAATCAAATTTTACCATCACTAAAGTTAAGAATCATTTTATGATTAAAAACACATAAAAAGTGGTATTTTGCGAAGAGAACGGCATATTATCATGTCCACAAAATAAAGGTTGCATAGTACTATGTGCACTACTGAGTTTGAGACAGACAAACATAAGTGCTAATGAACAATATATTACTACTGTTTCTCTTCTGTTGATGCACTGAGCAGCCATATTGGATTCTGAAGTTGGAGTTGTTGTGATTCCTCTGAGATTTCTAGTCCGAGTTGGGAGGGAGTTCCAGTTTAAAGTTCCTACTGGGAACTTGGAATTTCCAACTTCTGAGTACAAATGGAACGTGGCATTACATACAAGACTATGGGTAAATCACATGACAAAAACAACCAATGACAAAACAGAACTGCTAAACAAGATAACAAGATAAATGAACACAAACCAGTGAGAGAACAGAACTAACAGCAAGATAAAAAAAAAAAAAAGTTATGTTTCAATTCAGATTTGGAACATTTATGACCTTTAACTCATATCTGATTGTTTTGTAGTGGTTTATTGTATATTATGCTGAGCACCAGTCATCAGAGGTAGATCTGTGCTTTATTTGTCAGCAAGAGTTCTGCTGATCAGATGAAAAATACAAGGCAGAATGGCATCAAGAGGTTGAAGCCTTGTGTAAAATGCCACTGCAGCTGAGTCGTCTGTGCTTTCACTAAGTAAAGAATAGAAGCCCCAAGGGACAACAAGAAATCTCTCTGTGTGTCTCGCTCTCATACCCCTATATTCAATTATTTTTCTCTCTTTCTTACATTATATTGCTAATGGCAAGCATATATATATATATATATATATATGCTTCTGGCTTTGTGGCTTTCATCCACTCCAAATAT
This sequence comes from Sinocyclocheilus grahami, assembly GCF_001515645.1. NCBI lineage: Eukaryota > Metazoa > Chordata > Actinopteri > Cypriniformes > Cyprinidae > Sinocyclocheilus > Sinocyclocheilus grahami. The sequence continues at coordinate 215,214 of NW_015505230.1, forward strand.
GTCTGGGAGTTTCTATGCAATCTAACAATCTAAGTTTAAATAATAATTGATAAAAATACATTTTAGAAAAGATAAATATAGTATAGTAAGCTTAGTACTTGTAAAAGGATAAAAATAAAATATCTAATCTTCTTATGGTTTATATTGCAGTGTCTGCATATCTTCTGCTCTCTCCAAGATTTTTGAAGTGCTTCTCTCTCAATTTCTAGATCAAGTCCATATTTTCAGAGGATTTTTCTCTTGTTAAATTGTTTAATGTTAATCTATATTAAAATGGCCTTGGGGTCTCTGAACAGTGCTCGACAGTTAAGAGGGAGTAAAAGGGTTCAGAGTAGTGTTGTTTTTGGCGGCCTGTTTTAATTTGAGTTTTAGTCTAGTCTTTGTGTGAAGCTGTCATTTTAGTTTTTATTAGTTTTAGTCACGTTCATACTCTTTTTAGTCTAGTCAAGTTTCAGTCAACTAAAAGTCTGAGCATTTTAGTCTTATTTTAGTCAGAATTATCCATGACTATTTTTGTCTAGTTTTAGTCGACGAAAACGGATGACATTTTAGTCTAGTTTTAGTCGACGAAAACTGATGACATTTAGTCTATTCAGTCTACAATGAAAATTGTATTTTAGTATCTTTTTAGTAATGCAATTCTATTTAACCCAGTCAATATTGTATAAGTGCCTAGTATAGACGAAACCAAAATCTTCTTTTAGCCAAACCCATTTCAAACAAGGTTATCTTATTATATTATTGTTACCTTATAGACTCAAGAATACATCCATACCATACACACACACACACACACACACACACACACACACACACACACACATACACACACACACGTTAACCCACTTTACACTCTCTCACAAACAAATATACACACACACGCTAGTCACACACGTTTGTCTCAGTCGTTTTCAGCTCCAGTGACTAACTTTAAAGTTAACGTTAAATTGAGACACATTAACCACAGCCACATGAGTTGGCATGAGCTTTCTAAAAAGTAATGTTACATTAATGTCTTGACTTACCTCAATTTCATTATGGAATGCCTTGAGATGTCTCTTAAGGTTCATGGTGTTTTTTCCTGTTTTCCACAACACATTCCGTTTTCTTTTCCACTTCTATGCAATGAAAGTTTTTCCAAATGTAATTTCTTCTTTTTCTCCCAAAGACTAACGTTAAATTGAGACACATTAACCACAGCCACATGAGTTGGCATGAGCTTTCTAAAATAGAAAGTAATGTTACATTAATGTCTTGACTTACCTCAATTTCATTATGGAATGCCTTGAGATGTCTCTTAAGGTTCATGGTGTTTTTTCCTGTTTTCCACAACACATTCCGTTTTCTTTTCCACTTCTATGCAATGAAAGTTTTTCCAAATGTAATTTCTTCTTTTTCTCCCAAAGACGAACCATCGGTCCCTTTCTCTGTGTCAGACTTAACTTTGTTTGTTGTCGCCTTCTAAATAATGCCACGAGTGGGGCTTGAGGAAGTGACGTCGCCTGCGTCTGCGCAGTGCGACCTGATGCAGCCCCTGAAGTGAGACACAAGATATAGAAATACTGCAAAATAATAATAATAACGCGACTAAACGAGACGAAATAACGTTATAACATTTCGTTTCGTCTCGTTTTGGTCAACGAAAATTAAGAGACATTTTAGCATAGTTTTTATTTTGTAAACCACATTTAGTCTCGTTTTTATTCGTCAACGATATTGCATTATACATTTAATTATAGTCATCGTCACATGACCAGCATTTGCTTTGCGTCTCGTCTCGTTTTCGTCACGTGATAAAGGTTCGTTGAAGACGATATTTAGTCATAATTTTCATTGACGAAAGCAACACTAGTTCAGAGGTTGTGATTTTTCCTAACTAACTTGTGATTCTTTCATAACCAAGTTGGGCAAGACTCCAAATTTCTTCCCATAATTTGTTTCTCTTCTTATTTAGGTGACTTGCATCTCTGTGGTTTACTGATCTTTCTTGGTTTGAACAATCTGTTCTCCATATTTAGAGTGAAGGTCATGAGCCTAGACACCATTTTTACCCAGTTACCGATATCTGTGTCCGTCTGTTAGGTGGCATGGCTGGCCTTGGCTTTTGCTGAAGCCATTTGGTTGTACAGTAGACTTGTTTTGTGAAGAAACAGGGTTTGAAAAGGGTATAAGCTACTTTTTCTCCTCTCATACATTTTTTTTCATGTCTCATGACTTTTATCTGCTCAAACAGACACGGAGTAGCCGCTACTACCAACATGACTCAAAGTGACAGCTTATTTGTCGCCCTGCTTCAGGGAAGAGGCCTGTTTTACACTAGGCAAAGCTATCAAAGGAAAATGAATATGAATATGCAAATGAAATCCATCATCTCAAACCTACCTAGACCTGCACAGGAAACACAGCAGCATCTGACAGAAGGAAATGGCCGTAATTATGTAAAATGTCAACGTGAGGGACAATGTGTTGCAACGGTGACTTATAATCATGGCCGCCCTCTGTCAGTTGCTGTCTTCCGCCTTGCATTTGTTAAGCAAATGTAAGCACTGAGCCCTTTATTAATTATATAAATGTCTGTTGCTTAATGTGATGCAGCCCATGTACGTTCTTTTGGTTTCAAAGGTAATAAAGTCATGGTGTGAGTCAATCTCCCATTTTTGAGAGTGTATTGACTGTGCTAAATTCATTCTGTGCTTATTGCCTTTAGACCACTATTTTGTCTATAATTCAGTGTATGCATTTTTATAAGCTCAGGATATGACTGATTATTTGGTTACATGGTAGAATAAAGGGATACAATCTTCAATAAAATGCTAAATAAGAACAACAACAACTGTAAACACATCTTCCATGTGATCAGCTGTCTAATGAAATGATTTACTTCACATTAAAGGAACAGTTCATCAAAAATAAAATAAAATTTGTCATCATTTACTCATCGTCAAGTTGTTCCAAACCTGTATGAGTTTATTTCTTCTGTTGAACACAAAATAAAATATTTTGAAGAATCTTGGTAACCAAGCAGTTGCCGGTATAATCACTGACTTCCACAGTATATTAGATATATTTTCATTTTGGGGTAAACTATCCCTTTAAGTTGAATCAGTGGGGAAAACTAAACATGAAATGATAACAAAATAAAATATTATAAAATAAAAGTAAAATATAAAAATATATTTTTATTGAATTTTTATATATTTAACAAGTACAAAAATTAAATGAACAAAATAAAATATTATAAGATAAAAGTAAAATATAAAAATAAAATGTTTACTAAAGCATGATGTAATTCAAATGTATTTATTTATTGTCAAACCATAGATAGTTTTAGTATTTAAAACGTAACCTGCTCAAGTATTTAATGCGGCAGATGACAGAACTGCAGTGCACGCTTACAATAAACAGAATGTCATTGTCCGTTGGTGTGCTGATATAGTTATCACTATAGTTGTCTTTATGGTTATCATTGATCGTGTGAACGGGCCTTTAGACCTAAATAAGCCCAGGCAGCTGTATATGAATGTGTATTTGCTAGATTAAGAGGGTGACACATCTTACCCCACCCTCCCTTACGGGGCACCATAAAGTGCAGAAAAACACTGTGAAAGCACATTTTATAAGCTTTTATTCTTTTGTTGAGGTGTTTCACGGGGTCAGCACTGTGAATGTGTGATGCGCGTGCATGCATGAGTGTTTGACGTTCTGGATGGCTGGTTCAGCAGCTCCTGCTGTATTCTCACTGACCCTGAGGCTAAAAGCTCTCACAGATCATAGAGCCCAAGGTCAGGGTTGAGAACTATCAAACACAATCCCACCCGGCTTAAAGCCTCGAAGGCCGATTGAGTCCCGCTTGTTGACACAAAAGAGAAGTAAACACAACATCACGGGGGTCGGGAAGACAAACAATTGAAGGGCTTTTGGAAAATGAGCTTAGCTATCCACCGGCCCTTAGGCGCCACTGGCTTCTAAATAGCTTTAAAGAAGTTTTCTGAACTTTACTGAGGAGTAGATGTTAAAATTTGTATTTTGGCTTTAAGTTAAATTAAAATAAAAACCCCAACTTGGCAATGCATTGATGTAATAATGCTTAGTTTATCTTGTGTAAATGTAAACAGACAGGAAAAACATTATTTATACAATATTGCATCAGTAGGTTTGCATGCAGTGTAAACAGTCTAATATACCTTTTGCTGTTTAATATTGCTAATATTGATCAAGCAACAGTATATTGCTCAATTAACAATATAAAATGAGAAAAACACTCATTTGTTCTTATCTGTTAATATGCGGTGGGCAATTTATATATTTATTTATTTATGTTTAAGCTCTTGAAGATCATGAAATATCATAAAGTTCATTTTGAGCTCTAGAACTGTTATTGTTAACTTGAATTGTTTGCTACTGTACCTGTCCTGGAAATTGCTCCTTGAAACATGTACATTCTCGTGTAGCTGTTCTTTTTTTATTGGCTAGAAAAAGAAACTGTCTGCAATTCTCCAATGAATATAAATGTGATGGAGTGGAATAAGAGTAATAAATAGGTCAGATATATAGATTTATTTGATTTTTGATTTTCTTTTCACAGGTGATTCTGATTCTCACCAAGCTGTATGACTTTCACCTTGCCAGTGTAACGGAAAGCACTTTATGGAGGTGAGCTAAAAGCTACCATCTCTTCCTCTCCCTCACAAATCTTTCCTCCCATCTCAGCTCTTTTCCCATTCTCCATTACATCTATCCCAGGCAAAGTATGTGAGCGATGGAGAGCGGAGTTGCTTGATTTTGCCTAGAGTGAGGAGCAATAGTATTCCCTTCAGGAACCGTTCCATCTCAACCATGCCACTTGCACATCAGCAAGAATTCACAATGTACAGGTGCATCTCAATAAACTAGAATGTCGTGGAAAAGTTCATTTATTTCAGTAATTCAACTCAAATTGTGAAACTCGTGTATTAAATAAATTCAATGCACACAGACTGAAGTAGTTTAAGTCTTTGGTTCTTTTAATTGTGATGATTTTGGCTCACATTTGACAAAAACCCACCAATTCACTATCTCAACAAATTAGAATACTTCATAAGACCAATAAAAAAAACATTTTTAGTGAATTGTTGGCCTTCTGGAAAGTATGTTAATTTACTGTACATGTACTCAATACTTGGTAGGGGCTCATTTTGCTTTAATTACTGCCTCAATTCGGCGTGGCATGGAGGTGATCAGTTTGTGGCACTGCTGAGGTGGTATGGAAGCCCAGGTTGCTTTTTGACGTATTCTAATTTGTTGAGATTTGGTGGGTTTTTGTTAAATGTGAGCCAAAATCATCACAATTAAAAGAACCAAAGACTGAAACCACTTCAGGCTGTGTGCATTGAATTTATTTAATACACGAGTTTCACAATTTGAGTTGAATTACTGAAATGAACTTTTCCATGACATTCTAATTTATTGAGATGCACCTGTATTAAACAGTATTATTTGCATTCACAATTTAAATTTATTGACACATTTTTATGTGGACAACTTATCTTATCTTATCTTTGCCAGTTATGTATAGCCTGTTTCTTAACTATCTCCATATTTAAAGCAGGAAAAAAAAGTCTCTGACACTGATCCAAGCCATAAAATTCCTCTACAATCTAAATTCAATTTATTTTGTCGTCCCTTTGCAATCCTTATTGCCTCTGTTAGATTCTCGTTTACCAGTGTTTTTGGATGCTTTGTGCAATTGAGAGCGATAGGAGCAGCCTTATCTTTCACACGGTCAACTGAACACTTCAATTTGGACAGAGAGAAGCTTTGTATTGAGGTGCTTAAGTCTGACGATTTGCGATGACGTCTGATTTGAGATGACAAGTGCAGTGCTCTTTTCATGAGCTGCTGTAGGGCAGAAGGCTTTCAAGGTTAATGGGTTTTCTGAGAATACACTGAATGATTTTCCTAGTAAAGGATGTGTCTTATTCTATGTGCAATATAAGTACAAGGTATGACAGGTCTATGTTACTCCTTAATCATTGTGCAATTAAGTAATTACTGTGCATTTCGTCAACTTTGGAAAGATAAGTCAATTATACTGTATATAATATTAAAGAATGTAAGATTTTACACTACAGTACATTGTCAATTTCTCATCTGTTATATGTAAATATAACATAAATAACATTAAAATATCAATTTTATCTGTAACAGTAGTAATTTAATTTAATTTGTGTTTATTTTATTTTATTTCTGATATGCATGTAATTTGAAATGATAAAATGCAGAGAAAATATTAGTTGGAGATGGCGAGAAAGAAATAGAGCAGTTAAACACATTAGCCTTTCCACTTTTAATCAACAGTTTCGCAAATGCAAACACAGACCCGACTGTCATGATGAAGACTGAATTTAGCCTGCTAAACCCTGTGGATCTGTGCAGCCTCTGTTTTAATACATCACAATGACTGCTCCCACAGCAATGAAAGTATGTATTGACAAAATGATGGCTTGCTAATTCTCAGTTTTCCACAAATCAGGCCTCTGGGGAGTTCTTTGCTCATTTACACAGGCTAACAACAAGCGTAATCCTGACACCGCCTGCTATTTTCTTTCTGCATATGCATTTAGCTTTGGTCACTGACGGTGTTTCATGATAAAATACACTTCAGGGCCCACATATCTTCATTCGTATTTGAGATCAAAGTTCAATTAAGATGGAGGTGGGTTTTGAAGGAGCAACTGGTGAAGTTTAGTTCCGCTAGAAGAAAACTAGACAGCTGTTGACTTTTTGAGAAAGGTCAGGGCACGAGCATCGCTCTGAGAAACCGCGTGCCAGTTTTAATGAACAGCATGACCTTAAACAATGGAGCAGGATCAGTCATTTTTCCAGATAATATTCAAAGTGAATGAACCCCTCTGTGTATGGATATGAAGGAAATATCGGTGCCAGTAGAACTGATGCTTGTTTTGCTCTAAGCACTGTGCCTCTGTCTCATGCAAACATCCTGGGTTCTCGGAGGAGGAGGAAACACCTAATACCTTATTTATAATTCATTAGCAACAAATAGATGCAAAACGGAACTCTTAAGTTCTGAAACGTTGTTGTACTTTAATAGGATAGGAGTTAGTTTAAAGGAGCAGTATGTATGGAATGGTTACTGTAGTCAAAATGTAAAGTACTGGAGAGAGTTTTTCCTCCCGCCACCTCCTCCTCAGACTCAACGCTCATGCGGGTTGCCAGTTTGAGGATACGCAGCAGGAACAAGCGCAATTGTCAATGGAAGGTGAAAAGTTGCATTTATTCATCCGTGTTTTATTTTGCTTCTAGTCATAGAGATTTTTAGATGGATGTCGAGGCTTTTTTAGGTCATAGAATCTGCGATCTCTGACCCAGTTCATTTGCTGGCTTCAAAGGCTGCAATACGATGTGTTTTCTGGCAACTGGCAACCCGGAGTGTCAAAATCCTATTGAGTAAATTGGCAGTGGGTAGACCAAAACAAAAACAGACATTCTGATACGAAACACATTGTTTTTTTGGAGAAACAATAATGTGAACTTAGCACGTTTCCTAAATATCTGCAACATTGTTACAGTATTTTTATGCTTTAGTACAGTCCAAAACAAAACAAAACAAATCAAAACATACAGCTCCTTTAAAGATAGATAATGAGAATAGTTTTTATGAGCCCCAATCAGGCTTTTTTCTGTTAGAAATGACTGTATTTTCAAGATAATGTGAATAGAGCAATTGCTCTTCAAGTATTTGCACTGTTTGACTGTAAATAGAATTTAGCGATAATTCTATTCAAACATAACATGATCAGAGGTACCTGCTCTATAACGGCATATAGTTGCTTCTGGACCACTAACCTCCACTGCTTGTTTCTACCTGACATTGCTGCCTAGGGGGGTCATGCAAGGGTGAGCGCTGACATACTTTCAAATTGCATCATTTTGGCAGTGGCAGGTCCTATATAGAGTTGATATTTCACAGGTCAGCGCATGCAACACCAGTCAGACCTTTCAGAGCAGGACTTACCTGATGTCCCTGACCTTTTAAAGAAGTCAGAACTTACCTCTCAGCGAGAATAAAAACAAGAACATTGCCAATGTTCATTTTCCCCATGGATTCTCTTTGTGCCATCTCTTATTAGAGGACGACAATTGTCCAGCTGTTTTTACGATCTTTGTGGCTTTATGGAATTGACATGCTTGATTTCCAAACAATGCACCCTGATCAGACAAGACAGACATTTATATTGCAGTGTGCCGCAGAAGTATTTTAAACTCTTCGGACCTTGAATGAATCATAAATATCTGAAATCTTGACTTTTCCAACAATTTTGAATTTACTTTGAATAGTATGTATGAAATATGTTTGTATGTATTTATATGTATGTATGTATAAAGTATTATTATTACCTCTTGTTGCTATATTTGACCATACCTCATAAACCTCAGGATTATGATTCCTTATTTAATATATACTGTATAAGATTTATGAAAATTCTGCGAGCTCCCGCTTCACCCCCTCTCAGTGCTTTCTGACGACAATCATAAATCACTAACGATTATTATTCAGAAGGTCATTTACCACACTCTATTTTTATTGATATTCTTACCTTTTTAATTACACTCTGGTGGGACTTCCCCTTATATCCTGGAGCCAGCTCTAATTTAGAGTCTGTCATAATAATAAATTGAGAATATCATCACAGCCATCAGCATGTGCTCGCTAGACTGGATTTGAGAGTGGTTTTCTAGTTTCAGAAGCAGCCTCAAAGGTACGTGTTATGTTTACTGTAATCAAATTAAAATCTCATCAACATGCCAGATGTGTCAGAAATGGGAGTCGGACCGTTCCCTGTCCTGCTTTGGTGGCCCCAAGGGTCTTTCATTCTAAGCAAAATAGTCTAAATAGATGAATAGAGTCATATACTTGACACATAATCTCTGTTAACATAAATACTGTAGGTTTAAAGGTCTCATTTTCCTTTTATCACAGCCCCAATTATTTATTATAATGACACATGTCATATTGTGCTCGTCTCCATAGCCTATCTGTTGAATCGAGAATTCCGTTGATGAGAAATCTGGTTTCATAGCTGTTTTTTTAATGTTTAATGTAAGTATGACAGGAAAATAAGCAACTGTAAGTATGCACAATGAAGTTTAAAAGTTTGGAGTTTTTTTAAGATGCCAAGTCCTAGAATGAACTACACTTAATGTAAACTCTACTCCCTTAATTTTGCTTGCACTTAAACTAATTAACGAAACCAGATTAACAAATTTACTTCAATTACTTTAAAACTATCAATAAGTAAAATAATGAGCATCTAATGCATAAAGGTAATGGGACATTTTACAACACATTGCACAACCAAAACACACTTAAATGGTTACAAACCTTAAATAGAACCACTAAACTAATGTCTTTCTGAAAAGCAACTCATCCTTTTAAAACTGTGACAGTGGGTTTGCACATCTTCACAATGGAGAAGAAACTTTCCAAAATAGTTTGGAGCAATATTTCTTTCCACAGTTATAAGTTCAGGCTGATTGGATCTGAAGCTTCTAATTGGGGGAGAAAGAAGCAGCTAGCTGGGGAAAAGCACAAAAAAAAATGAAGGGATGCAAATGAAAACTTTCAGTTGAACTTGGAGGGTGGTTCTTTTGCAGAGCTCTGCCTTTCCAACACCAACCAGACTCTTGACTCCTTTGAAACACACTAGCAAGTTTTAATGAGGATGTGAGAGTGTGTATGAACATACAATCAAACACACCCCTTGAAAACGGAAGAAATGCCAGGAGAAAGGAGGGAGAGAAAAAATGCAAGAGTCCTAATATTGGAGTCTACTCTGTTATTCTACCTCCCAAAGACTAGGCATGAGGAAAGGAGCCATAAAGAAACAATAGCACTGGTGTGCTGCTCGTTTGCTGAATGATTTAGGTGTCACAGAAAGAAAAACAAATCTCTTTCTTTCTCTTTCTTTCTCTTTTTCTCTCTGTCAAAGCAATATAGTCTTGTTTGCTAGCAGAAAGTCTCGTCTACAGTAATGAAAGCTTGTTTTCCATTAGCAGGGCTTGGCGTCTTTTCTTGTTGTTAAATTGTTCTTGTGAATACTGCATGGATGTGTTGAGGTATAATAAAATAACACGAAGTGAGAAACAGGCTGGAGAGGACTTAGAAGGAACCATCACTGCTCACTTAATTTCTGTTCAAGGGCAGAGAATTCTGCATGTTAGATTTTAATTAATTCATTTTTTTCTCTCTGAGGGAGGGGGGGCAGAAATATTTTTTTTATTGTTTTTAAAAGAAGCATCTTATGAGTCAGTAACATGTATTTAAAATAAACATATATTTTGTAATATTATAAATGTCTTTACCATTTTGATGTACCCTAAGATTATGGATTTTTTTCTTATTCTTTTTATTAACAGGTGTTTTACATGTATTTTAAATTTTGCACTTAATTTTCCATTTCCACCATATATGTCATCAAATCACATCTCAACTCATTTATTGGTAGTTATGCTCTTATTAATCTTGACTTTCCAACTGAATATCAACATTTGCAAGATTCATTCCATCTGAACCATGTTGAGATTTTTATATATTTTTTTGGATTCATTGGATAATAGTGATATGTGTTTATTTTATATTGGATATTTAAAGTTTATAAATCTATGATGATTCATGGACACAGTTATTCATTTATATTTGTACAGTAACAATTACTGTTATAATTTGATTGATATAAGTTAAAGTTAGACACTCAGAATTGGGGCAGAAGTGTCATGTTGTTGCTGATGGATTTAATAATTAATAATTATCATAATTCATTTAGTTATTTAATAATTTCATGAATTAAATGTACATTTCAAATATATTCATCATAACCCAAATCCCAAATAAGTGGAATCATTTAATCTGAATTCATAGTTTACTGCAATCATGCATTACTAATTACAGCCTATATATGATTCATAGAATTATATAATGTAAGTCAGATTAATGTCTTCGGCTAGGGTGCTGTTTGATTTGTCTTTACTCAATTATTCAACTAAACTTTAAGATTGCATGCATTTAAGGGCAAGATTGTGTGCAATTGCAGCTAAATTAGCTAATGTTTCATTTATTTCTTTTAATAATGTATTGGATGAGCAGCATCATACAATATAAACTCGTCTCTAAACATATATTACAGCTTAGAAATGCTCACTAGGCCATCTTCCCTCTTCTTCTATAAGAATTACTTACATATACAGTACCGCTCAAAATGTTCTTAATGTTTTTGAAAAAGCTGTATATTGCAATGATTTGAGCGATCATGTGACGTTGAAGACTGGAATAGTGGCTGCTGAAATTTCAGCTTTGCCATCAGTTATTACTGCTTTTACTGTATTTTTGATCAAATAAATGGAGCTTTGGTGAGCATAAGAGACTTATTTCAAAAACATAAAAAAATCGTATTTATTCTAAACTGGTAGTTTGTGTAAAGTCAACCAGTCATAAGCCTGCCCAAGGCCCTAAAAACTCACAGTCTGGCCTTATATGAAAGCGTTCTCTTGTTCCTTTCCGCTGTCCATCCTCATGCCCCACTTTCTAGATATAAAGTCAGAAACAAGCATTTACACTTTCGCAGACCTGAATTCTCATGACCTGAAGATGTCACCTTATATCAGTCCTGTTGTCCTGAGAGGATATGTCTGTGTCATTGGTGACGGACATATCCCACTCCTCTTGGTATTCAGATCGACTCTCTATGCTGCGCTTTAACAGTTAGCCAGAAAACAGACGCCTTAAACCAGAAATTGAATTACACAAAAAACAGGGAGCTCATTGTCTCTCTCTTCCCAGCTCCATGTCTTGGATGTTGACATGCCAGTGATTATCCTGAATTGACCACAGTCTGATCCCCATTTAGTTCCACAGCAAACATCTGCGTGTGTGCACAACCAATGTTTGTCCTTCCGGCTGCAACCAGAGAACGTCTCAGTCCTCATGCAAGAGTAATAGTGTCATAAAGCAAGGCCAGACACAATGGGTAAGTGAAAGACAGGAGGGTTTATTGGTACAGGATGTGGAGGAGTGGAATGGGTTAGGTTAAGGCAGGTGAGTGTCAACAGAGTGGATGATTCCAAGGTTTTTATCTGAGTCCTGAGGGTGAGTGTCTGATGCCGGTTTCATGGGAGATCGTGGAACAGCTTCCAAGGAATCATTGGAGGATCGCGGGAGAACCAGAAGGTAAGTCTTTCGAGGAGCATATCATATAGCGAGTCAAGGGCAGTCAATAGGAGTGAACGGTAGACCGGACAGTGAGTGACTGTGATGTGTGTGTATTTGTAGTGTGGCTTGATTGGTGACAGCAGGTGCGGGTGATTAGAACTCAGGTGACTGTGATCGGGTGATTATCCTGGCTGGTGACTGCAGTGACTGTGATGAATCCCTGACAAATAGTGCCTTGTGGAAATGTCAAACTTTTATATTCTTCTATTTTAAAGATTCATTTCTGAGCATAAAAGCTTTCTTGAAGATCATTGAGAGAAAAGGAGGGTCTACAGAAGATTTCTACATACTTGACAAGATGAGCGTTTGAGAAAGTTGTTTAGTCGTAGTAGTCTTGTTGTTGGTGGTGTGTCTGTGTCTTTTCCCATTCTTTTAACTTAAAAATGATTTATTATGATTATGATTATGATGGTGATGATTATTATTATTATTATTATTATTATTTTAATCAACCATTAACCGACTTAATGGCCTTTAAAATGGCCTTTAAAAATGTGTCCTCTGTAGTGGACATCATGCATCAAATGAATGATTGCTTGATTTATATTTATATTATATTTATTTTTATATTTTTGTATTTATTTTGTCTTATTTTATTTTTACAGTTTATTTCCATTTATTGGTAGAGATAGAGAAAGGAAATGATGTGGAAATGACACACACCTGATTTACTTATATATTTAACTTATATTACCACAGTTCAACCTATCAGCGTCCACAGCTCCCAGTGTTTCATTTCTTTCTTTCTGTGATAGTCTAACTATTGTGATATATTGATAAGTTCTTCAATGGAGGTTTTATGCATTTATGAAGTTTTTCATTTTTAATGCATTGCTTGCAAATAATACATTGCTTTGCCCATTGCACATTTTTATCTGTATTGCTGAACAAATTAGGTGAACCTATGTGTTCAATTTCACTTTCAAATATTATTTCACTATTAAATAAGCAGCAATTGATTTGTATGTAAGCTGACCTACCTAAAAATCAAAACAATGCTCAATCAATGCAGAATTTGAGTTTGGTTTGAAGACATAGTAGTAAGTAAACTACTTTTTCACAAGCAAAATTGTATATTCACAATGACCATCATATTTATGTAGCGAATTTAACTCATGGGGAAATATGAATAATTAATTATGATTAATTATTAATATTTTAGATCCACTGTAGATATTTAGCTGACCACTCAGGGTCAACCGTCTTGTCAATTCTAAGAACGTTAATTTCCTGGTTAAAGGAAATAACTTTCTTACTGTACAATTCTATAAGTTTGTAACGTAAATCTGCATGATTATTGACTCCGGTTATGAGTAAACAATGAACACGCCAAGTGTGATCTATTTCGGATAACCATTACCCTAAATTGCATTTAAAAATACAACAAGCTGTGCTTGGTCAAGCCTTTCTTTTCCTGTCTAAGTAAGTGTTTCTTGGCAGGAATAAGATGTAATGTGGACCCGACCATATCATGTTATCCCATAACTCAAAGCTCTGGTTGTGAGAGACTAACCTCTATAAGGCATTTTGACCTAAAGGTAAAAAAAACTGTCCCACACCTTTGAACTATACATAGTGTGGTGTTGAACTTAGGCAGCGCAGGACTGTTATTATGCAACCAGCGTGATCTTTGCCCTTATTGAGCATTTCATTATTTCCAAATAATACTTAATTGGACTTTTACAGACTCTAGAGTAAGGGTCACTACTTTTGGTGGGTTTACTTCTGCTTGTAGTGAATAATAGAGGGAGAATGTACTTTCCAACCCACTTTTGGGCTCCTTTTTTCAGTTTTGTATGTATTATTTTGGTTTCAGTGTTTTGTTTTTGGAGCTCTCTGACCTTCATGTTGTCGGTGTGAAGAGATTCACTTCAACATTCATGCTAGATATCCTCTCTGTAACACCCGCAAATGCACATCTGCAGGCGCAAACTGCCGTTTTTGCAATCCGTGCATCATTGTTTTTCCTCTTCTCCGCATCTCTGTCCTGAAGGATGTGTCTCATTTCTTGAGGTCACCTTTAGAGCATGACAGAACCTATTTACAGATTGCAGACCATCTATAAATGTAAACAGTCAAGTTGTATTAATTATCTACTTTCTGTTCCGTCCCATTCGTCCCTATCACTCTCCTTGTCCGCATTTGGCTTCTCCTTGCCCTCTGTCGGGAAACCCCTCCACCGCTTTCATCTCTTTCTCTCTCTCTCAGTCTATTTTTCGCGAACACAATTCTCCTCAACACCTGCAGATATCCACCATGCTCCCTTAATGTGACAATTCTCAAAAGTCATTTTCAATTATGCTTCAATGAGCTCTGTTATTAGAGGAGAGAGGCTGCCGCTGACAGTCTGCCTGAGGCCTGAATTGTGTGAGCATGTGTGTGATTGTCTCTGCCGTGTGTCTGAGAGGAAATTGAAAGGTGTGTACTTGTGCCAGATTGAAAGCTTCCTTGTGTGTGTGAGGATATACGTTCGTCTTTGTCGCACTTTCGCAAGGAAATTGCTTAAGGCTGCATCCCACTAGCCAACTTGCTTTCGGTTGAAGGTGTCACACCTACCGACTGTTTTTGGGTGACAGAATAAATGACCACCTATGACATTTCTCTCCGATCCGCTGTCACAGATTGTCAAAATAAGTGCAGGGATACAGTGCAAATAATTGTAATAGACTGAATTAGGACTCAATTCGTGGAGCGACTTCAGCTTATGTGTGTGGCTTCAGTGAGGAAGTTTAACACTGACGTTTCCATGAACAATGCCAAATAAAAATTAACACACAATACTAAACTAATGCAATTAAACAATACAAAATGTATATATGTATGTGTTTTATAATGTACATAACTGATAACAAGAGTAATATGAAATGTATAAAACAATCAAATGTGAATTTGGAAATGTGGTAACTATTACCCACCATAAAGACATATATATTTTTAGAATTATTAACTGAAAAACACTCTAAATTATGGTAATTTATTGTTATTTACAGTGTTTTTTCATAACAATACATTTTTTTTTAATGTAATGTAATTTCTCACTGTATTTTTTTTTACAGTGTCATTTTACAATTATTTATATACTATTATAGTATTTATTAATATTTTATTTAGATTTTATTATATTATATACGTAGAAGTATTGGTTTGAATGCTCCAGAATGAAACACAATGACAGCATATACAAAAGCTCTCTTCTTACTGAGATGAGCTCGCTGATGAAATCCAGATTATGAAAATTTTATTTGCTGCCTTTTCCTCGGACACCGTGGTGGCAAACACATCCGTCATGTCTCCACCCTCCTGTTTCACTCTCTCTCCTCATCTCGTCTGTGGTGTGTAGGCTTAGCAGAATGGATTTTCATAGTCATCATAAAACTTTCAGTCATGCATCTGGGTGTGAAGTCAGGTCTGGTTGAGCTCTGATGGAACTGCAGTGATACAACAATAGGATTTAAAATTAACAAAGGCTGGCGTGTTACTCCAGTGCAATATTCCATACTGAAAGTGCGGTGCTAAAAGTCATTACCAGAGTTTAAAAAAAATAACATGCACAAATTGTGAGATAATAACTGTAGGGATCTATACAGAGTGTTCAGTAGGCTTTTAGTCTTTATAACACAACACGTTCTAGCTGGCAGATGCTATCATGTGTCACTCAAGAGTTTCAGCAAACCATCCTGTCTTGTTTCCCATCACTGTTATTCTCCTTTAATATTCATCTGCCCCTAGTGGCATCCTCAAGAAACAGCAGCCTATGTTTTAACCAGTCTTTTTGAACAAACTAGGCTGGTGCTTACTAGGGCTGCACAATTTATCGAAATTCTAATCTAGATTACAATTCCGGATGCCACAATTACATAATCGTTCAAAGCGGCATTTGATCGTTCAAAGTCCACTTATGTTATTCTGCATGCTTAAGATGTGTTTTTTTTAAGAAGGGTTTTTTTTTTTACATTGTTTTAATTTTAGTTTGATAACATTATAATACCATGCATTTTTTTTTAAAGAAGAAACCAATCCAATGCTTAGTTTACATTTGATAATACTATATAAAGCAATAAAGGTTTTTCAGCTTATTTTTATCTAAAATTATGGCATGTGGTTGCTTCAAACAATGGTATAAACATAATTTATATGTAAATTGTGATTATATGATGTGTAATAATTGCAATTACAATTTCAAGAGAATAATCAACAATCAACTTTTGTCATAATTGTGCAGCGCTAGTGCTTACTATACTTGGTTGTTCCTTGCCATTTTTAGGAAGTTGCTAGGGTGTTCTGGGTGGTTTCTAGGTAGTTTCTTAATGACATAAGTCAACAGAGCTCACCCCCAGGTCTCTGTGAAATCTTTGTCCCTGTGGCTCTAATCCTTACTTTTAATGAAAGTCTAAGGGCTTTTTCTGCCTTTTAGAATCTGCTAGGTAAAAATAGTCTCAGCAAGCTGCACGGTTTGAGGTATCATTCCAAATGGTGTTGAAATTAGTAAGAAATTAATACTTTTATTAAAGGGATAGTTCACCCAAAAATGAAAATTCTGTCATTAATTACTGACCCTCATGTTGTTTAAAATTGTACCCTAATTTCATCTTCGGAACACAATTGCAGATACTTTAAATTAAACCCGAGAGGTTTCTTTCCCTCCATTGACAGCCTAAGTAACTTTCAATTCGAAGGCCCAGAAAGGTAGTGAAATATCTTGGAAGTAGTCCGTGTTACTTCAGTGGTTCAACATACATTTTTAATGGGAATGTTTTTTGTGTGCCAAAAAAAATTAATAAAATAATGACTATATTCAAAATGTTCTTCATTTCCACTTCTTCTTCTCCACAAGAGTACCACGACGCATGTGTGTTGTGTTGACGCGAGAGCACGACTTCACGAACCACTGGAGTAACATGGAACACTTCCATGATGTTTTCATTATCTTGCTGGGCCTTTGGAGTGAAAGGCTATCAATGCAGGTACAGAAATATCTCGGATTTCATTTAAAATATCTTTCATTATGTTTCGAAGATGAACGACAGTCTTAGGTGATTGGAACAACATGAGGGTGAGTAATTAATGACTGAATTTTTATTTTTTGGTGACATATCCCTTTAATACTTTTATTCAGCAAGGACATATACAATTGAACAAAACTGACAGTAAGACTGACATTTTTACACACACATCATATAAATTCTGTTTTTTTTTACTATTCATCAAAGAATCAAATTGCTGCTGAAAATTAAGCTTTGCATTGCATAAATAAGTACCTTTTTAAAAATATTAAAATAGGAAGGTTTTAAGTTTAAAATATTACATATATAATATGTTCCACAATATCACAGTTTTTAGTGTATTTTTAATCAAACAAATGCCGAAGATGAACGACAGTCTTAGGTGATTGGAACAACATGAGGGTGAGTAATTAATGACTGAATTTTATTTTTTTGGTGACATCCCTTTAATACTTTTATTCAGCAAGGACATATACAATTGAACAAAACTGACAGTAAGACTGACATTTTTACACACACATCATATAAATTCTGTTTTTTTTACTATTCATCAAAGAATCAAATTGCTGCTGAAAATTAAGCTTTGCATTGCATAAATAAGTACCATTTTAAAAATATTAAAATAGGAAGGTTTTAAGTTTAAAATATTACATATATAATATGTTCCACAATATCACAGTTTTTAGTGTATTTTTAATCAAACAAATGCAGCCTTTGTGAACACAAGAGGTGTCCTTTAAAACATTAAAAAATCTTACCATAAAAATCTTACCAAAAACTTACATTTTAAATGGATATTTTGGACAGATGTTTCCAACTGCATGTAATACAGTCAATAGTTTTTTGTTTCTGAATGAATAAAAGATTTTGAAAAAATTGGTTGAATGAATGATTCAATGTCTCACTCATAAACACAGTCACTTGTTTCATTCCTGAATGATTTTTTTTTGGAAAAAGAACAAATTGATTACTCACTTCAGTGACTCTGACTCATTCATAAAGACAATCACTTGTTGCCATCTATCGATGTAAACTGCAGAAAGAGTTACAGAAAAATCCACCGTTACAATTTATTTATTTCACACATGCAGTAAATGTACACTGAAAAAAATGTTTCATTAATCCAATTTAAAAAATGTAGGGTAATGATTCACATCTATATTTTTTACTTGAGCCATTGAAAAATAAATAACTTGCCCTAAGGGCAAGTTATTTGTTTTTCAATTTTCAATTTATTATTTATTTATTTATATTTGCCCTAAGGGCAAGTTATTTATTTTTCATTGGCTTAAAAAATATAGATGTGAATCATTACCCTAATTGTTTTTAATTGGATGAATGAAACATTTTTTTCAGTATAAAACAGGCTCACTAGTGGTTGTTAGGTTGTCTGTAGCAGGATTCTGTTCGAATCCTCCCTGTTTTCCTGTCTTGTCTCTCTGCCCCAAACCACCACACAGGTAGTCTGTCAGTGCAGACACTTGATTTATAACAGCGTCTGCAGCCTGGAGCCAGATTAACCTCCACCTCACGCACAAACTTCCTCCACCAGTGATTTCAAACAGCACAAATGGCATAATATAATCACAACAGGATGTTAAAGCCGGCAGTGATGTGTCGTCCCTGCGTTTCACCCATGTTCAGCTCACTTACAACTTTTGTACCCACACATCCAAACAATAGCCTATTGAATGTGTTTTGCTGTCCTCCAGGCTCACTTTAGCCCCAGGGATGCTAAAGAGAAAGTGTTTCAGGTCTTTCTACAGTCTCATCTTACTGGCATAAGTTCAGGAAAAAAAATGTTCCATTCAAAATCCTTTTTTTCATTCACCCTGGGGAATATAAGTCAAGTGATTTTTTCTTTCCCTTTCTTCCTTTGATTTTTCACTGCTCTCCTTTATTTATTACACCTTATTTATTCATTTATTTATTTCCCCTCTGTGTTGTTGTCCGGTGTTATCAGAGCAAGCACGGACACTATCTGCTGGTCAGTGAAGTAGACCTTTGTGTGTGCTCTCAGGCAGGGCCGCATTAACCATTGGGCTAGGCGGGGCTGAAGCCCCAGGGCCCGAGCAAGGAGGAGGCCCGTGATTGGCTGTAGAGTAGATTGATGGACATCGGTAGCGCCGATCACAAAAAAAACCACCACGTCTACGCCCCTCACTTTTTAGCGCTGTTATTTAGTGGAGTTTTCCGTAAATTCCATGCATTACCATTAGAGATTAAAACGTCACATTTGGATTTGTTTTACCAATCAAATGCATTTATTATATGTTTTATTTTTGAACAAACTGTGCACGTAGCATATCTATCAGGTGATCACTGCGCGTAATAAATGCATTCACATCTCTTCACTTCATTCTGGTGTAATCTAGAAATGGTCATGCAAAGAACAATTTTCGATAAGTAAAAATGTCCACTATTCTAAAAAAAAAAAAAATTGTGAGAGAAAAAAATTAGGAGAGAGGGGAAAACATGAGTTAGTCACTAAAATCCACAGCTAGTTTATTTTACTAAAGCTGATGGTGGAGTGGGAGTTGTGGAATCGCAAATGGACCGGACACATGGAGCAGATAAAAACACAGCGTCATCATCCCCACAGATTTTAGGTTAGTTTGATTATTAACTTGATAGATGTAGCTATAGTGCTTTTTGTGTTTGAACAAACTCTATAGGGCTAGTATATTCGCTTATGGGTTGAGAAATTCATTTTACGCGTCATGATGTAAGCTTTTCATTTAAACGCATTTTAAGCATTTTGGTTTAAAAACTAATTTAACTGTTCAGGTACATTAAGCAGTGGGACATAATTAATTTTGGCAAATGCTCGCGTTAAGATGGTTTCTGATACTTGCTCATACAGCGCCTTACTAAGAGTTATTTTTCGCGCCTTGTTTAAACGTTCGAATACACATAGTTATGTGTCAAAATGCCTGTCTCCTCGTTAACACAGTTATTTGTGTCTTAAATTAACGTTAATAGTTAAAGATAAAGCATAGTTGGCTATTATGCGATCCTGGCATTATATGATGAGATTTTAAAGGGATATTCACCTAAAAATTTAAATAATGTCATCATTTACTCAGTTTCAAGTTGTTCTGAACCTGTATGAATTTTGTTGTTCTCCTCAACATAAAAGAAGATATTTGGAAGAATATTCGTAACCACCAGAAAGTTTCTGGTCCCTGTTGACTCCAATAGTGTTTTTTTCTCTCTCTCTCCATACTATGGATGTCATGGGGGCACAGACACTGTTTGGTTACCAGTATTGTTCCAAATACATACGTTTGCATTCAACAGCAGAATGAAACTCAGGTTTAGAACAACAACAGCATAACTTTAATTTTTGGGTGAACTATTCCTCCAAAGCAGCCTAATATAGCTGCTCTTGCCATTTGTGTCAATAATGTAAATTAAACATTAGAAAGAAAATCACTGTAAAATAAATGTATATTTGTAAAATAATGTATATTGAATTTATACAGTGAAGACTATTCAGTCTATTTCTAGTCTATTTATTTTATACAATATGTTTCTTATTCGTTGCTTTAAGTGTTTGTAGGTTTCTTTGTTCTATTGTAATTCGTGACTGTTTACTTGTCTTCAGTAAGTTTGTTTTTACATAGGCTAGTTTTTATTTTTTTATTTTTTAGATATTGGAATTGGTAACAAGAATTATGAAACTTTGATTGGATAAAAATCCTATGTTAAGCTATATCATTATTGTGACGGGGGGCCCTGCAGTAAGTCATAGCCCCGGGGCCCATTGAGGTCTTAATGCGGCCCTGCTCTCAGGAACAGATCAGGAATAATTTCCGTTTTTTTCTAGGTGCAATCACACAGGTCTAAAAAGCATCTGTGGGAGTTCGTCTTGATGAGCAGTGGTGGTCCGTGAGGGAATTTTCTGAAGCGGCAGATGTGTAAATTAATATTGATCAAATTCACACACCCTACATTGTGCCTGGAAGTAACGATGCTGCACTTCTTTCACTATTTCACTAATTGGACTTATTTAATGAATGTATATATATATATATATATATATAATATATACTCTTTAATATAAAACTGTTTTCTGTTATTATTATTATTGTTTGTTGTTGTTGTTGAAAATGATTGACCTGTGTTGAGTTTTCAGGATTCTTTAGTGAATAGAAAGTTCAAAGGAACAGCATTTATTGGAAATATAATTTTGTGATTAATTAAATGCATCCTTGCTGAATAAAAATAGACATTTCTTTAAAAAAAGTCTTACCCCAACCTTATATATATATATAAATTAATATAATTATATAAGGTAACACTTTATTTTGATGGTCCCTTTTTAACATTCTGTTGACAATAAATACGTTGAACCTACAAGTCTACTAACTCACATTAGAGTATTAGTAGACTTTATGCTGAATATCTGCTAACTCTTTATTGTGATGGTCTCCTAACAGACATTCTATTGACTATAAGTAATTTTGCAAATACATGTTAACTTATTCTAACCCTAACCGTCTACTAATAATCTAACACTCTGAGAGTTAGTAGACATATGGGTGCAACGTTACCTATAGTCAACAGAATGTGTTAAAGGTACCATCAAAATAAAATGAAACCTTATATAATACCTATTATGGTATTATATATTATTATATAATATAATAAAATAATATATAATACCATAATAGCCAAATACATATTTCAGAAATTTACTGGGTAAAATAAAGAGGCAAAAGATAGTTGTCTGTCAATTGCTGCACACAACATACACTTTCAGTGTAAACAACTAATTATTATTATTATTATTATTTAAATTATTTATTATAAAATACTTATAATATTAAATATGAATCTATATTTTTGCATGCTGCTTCCTACTAAGGCATTGCAACAAAAAATTATAATAGTACATTTACCATAAAATCTGTAATGTAGTTTGTGTTGAAATTTATGCTGAGATGTAAATATAATTTCTCTGTAATCTGAGTGAAAAACTATGGTCCATCATTATAAACATTAGAAATGCTTCTTCATTAATGCAAATTTATACATGGCATTGTCGTACAGCCGTTTACTTATTTTGAAATTCTTCCATAATCTGGCTTCCATCAATATTTTAGCTAAATTTGAAAGTCTCACTCCACCCGTTCATTTATTTATTTTTGCTTGTTCTGCACTTGTTCTGTTAACCATGAGCAGGCTTGATGATGCACAGAAGACTAACTGGTGCACTGCACTGAAATCTCATCACTGATAGCAATTAGTTATTTATAGGAAAGAGGCACATCTCATTTCTTCTCCCGTTTGCCTTTTTAGACGCTGGAAATAGATGGTTACACCATTTGCAGATCCTTTCTGGTCAGTTTACACATCAGAGGTACATCAGGGATGGCTCTGAATTTCATGAAGTGATTTCACACACCTAGGGCCTAGGTTTCCGTGCATGAAAAAAAAAATCGAACAAAATGCATTTGTATATGTTATATGCATCAGAGTTGTACATATTAATAAGGAATTGATTAAAACAACATTTAACATGATCACTTCCGTTATTCTGTTTATTTTGAATGCATTTGTGGTGAGGTGGTAGTTTGTTTTTGAAGTTCTCCGCTGCATTCATTGTTCTTGCCATCCCTGGAGCCTGGTGCACATCTCCATATTGTTCTACTTTACTGCCTCACCATCTGGCTTCTCCTCACAGACAATCCCTAACGTGATACCTGGCCACCAGTCCTCTCATTTTCACATTCTCTCCATGTCTTTGTCCCCCTCTCCCGCGTTTTTCCTCCATTCACTGAAGTTTACGTTGTGTTGAGATTCATGTTGGCTTGCAGCTCTGGATTCAGGGTACTAAACCTATTTTCACAGAAACAAAGATGGCACATGGTCAAACGCTGGGAATCACATCTTGGCATTGGCTGTCTCCACATTATAGAACACAAACAGATGTTTTCTGTTGAAATGCCATATTTCCCAGATGTGCATTAGATACTTTCCAATCTTCGACGTGAAAATGGAAGACAAGGTACAGCGATACCATATGAGATGGAAAATATGCCTTCCAGCCATTGCCTGTGCTTCACTAAAGTGTGCCCATCCTTGTGGCTTTCGGTGTGAAACATTCACACACATGCCACCACAGAACAAAGTCTCTTTTTATTTTCCAACCTTAAATTCTTTTTGGGATTTGATGCAGTCCATGGCATTCATTTCTCTCCTGGAAAGGTCCATGCTGTGTGTTTAGGCTGTGACAATCTTCCCCCTGGTTCTGGCATATGCTTTTAAGTCTCTGACTAGTGTCTTTCTCCTAACCTACTGTTTTTTGATGTTCGGTTATTCTTAATGGTTTTCTAAAGTCCCAGACTCAATTCTCCAAACTCGCGAGCAGGTGTATAAACATAATTATACCAGCCATCTCGACTGAGCTCTTCTGGTGGGAATTAAATAATTGAATAACATGACAAGCCACATCTTTTTTTTTTAACTGTGTGCAAGAAAAACATTATAAGGACAGATGCTAAATTATAATTGCGGAGAGTTTTCTCCCTGTTGATCCCTGTTGATTTCAGCTGGAATCTCTTGTCACTAGGGTATAAAGAACGACGTACAAGTGCAGGAAGGCGTCACACCACTTATAGCAGGGTACTCTTTACGGCTCACACCTTCATAATTCAACTTCTGTGTCATCTGACATCATAAAAATAATGATACCCCTAACATGAACATTATGAACATTATTCTTTCAGAATGTCATGATATTATATGAACTACCTCAGTCTTCTTAAATTAGAGGCTTATGATAAGACAAGATACTATGAGCTCATTTCCTGCTGTGGTATACGAAAGTGATACTGTGCTTCTTTTTCTTTCTTTCTTTCTTTCTTTCTTTCTTTTAAATGAATCCAATTTCAAAGCCTTGAATCATGCCTTGCTTGATCATAAAATAAAAGTGTCTCAAGAAAAACACACAATACAGAAACAATTATGAAAAAAAATATTGATTTGATTTGAATTGATTTTGTTTTCTTATTTTCATGAGTCATATGCTTTTTGGGGGTGGAGTGACATGAAGATGTTGTAGCGACTCAGCTCATGGGAAATATGAATAATTAACCATAACTAGTTATAATTAATTATTAATATTTTAGATCCGCTGTAGATATTTAGCTGACCTCTCAGGGTCAACTGTCTTGTCAATTCTAAGAACGTTAATTTCCTGGTTAAATGAAATAACTTTCTTACTGTACAATTCTACAAAAGCTTGTAGCATAAATCTGCATGATTAAGTGACTCCAGTTATAAGCAAACAATGAACCACGTCAAGTGTGATACAAGTAAGGTTTTATTAACTACATAAACACTTAAACTAGTCTAACATACTACATAAACACATAAACTGGTCTAACATCCTACATAAACACATAAACTGGTCTAACATACACATACACACACACACACACATACAGTTGGTATAGGAAAGGGTTAAAGCTTAACTCAGTACAGAAAAGAGACATAAGGAATGAAATTTATGAAACCATTTGCATATTCAGCAGATCTACACCTGAGGGAAACGTCAAATTCTTAGTTCAAGAAAGGTGTCACTGATACATAATGTATCAATTAATAAGACTAAGTTTGATACTTGCAAGTCTCGTCTGTCTGAAAATAGATTCCTGATGCAATCTTAAGGCCAGTTTGAGTCAGAGAATCTTGGTGAAACGGAAAGGTCAAGGCCGAAGCCTGGCACGAGCTTAAGATGTTCTGGAGCGTTGGAGCGTCTTATCGAAACCTAACAGAACCACCGACTGGGAGGGTCCCTGGAGGGGGGCCTTTAAGGTCGGAGAAGATCCCCGCCTCTCAAGATGGGCTTGCGGGCACCAGAAGGCACCCAGCATTGCCACAATGCAAAACCCTTCTACAGAAAGCCCCTAGCCCTAGCATGGTAATTTGTAAATGAAACTCGAATACAAATTATTAAAGACTCTTAGAACACTAATATGTTGCGTAGGTGTAAACATACAATATACACTCTCAATTAGATCATCCGAATACGAATTCATAGGTACTAAACATGGTAAAGTTATATATATATATGTAAGCTGACAGGAGTGTGTTTCGATTATAAGCCTGCATAACAGTATACAATTTCAAAGACAAAATACACGATGACAATAATATACCCAATGACCTGAAGGATCATGTGTGTTCATTCAAAGAAAGGTTTTCCTATTAATTAATTAGCAAAGAAAAGTCCTTCTCTTGTGGATTTTCCCTATGGGCAAGGAAGCGATTTTCTTCACCTAAATTCCAGGAGGTCGTAAATGTATCAGGTGTCAGGGTTACCATGGAACCAGGGGCCTGTTTGGCTTCCTGGGGTGTTACAGAGTATTTGTTAAATCTAGCTAACAAAATATATATTGTGTGTTTGAGTGGTCCAGACGCTACAATGTTTATTTCCTACAAAAAAAAAGAAGAAGAAGAAGAAGGTAAATTAAATTATCCTAATCTAATATGGATAGTTTTGGCTCTGAATATAGATAAGATGAGCTGTTTCTTGCATAAACTGCATAGTAAAAAAAACAAAACATTTGATACATTTCTACTATTGTACATTATATACACTTTCAGCCCTGGTTTGAGTTTACAGTATATGTTTCCTGTATACTGTATATATATTCCTCTGCACTGTACATATTTTATTGTATGTATTTTGTTTACTTCTCACTTCACCTTTCCCTTACGGGAATATCTAGAAGAAGTGACGGTCTCTTTACTGTGAATAATCCTTGTGCTTTTATTTTGCTGCCACTCCAGAATAAAACAGTATATAGGGAAGATTGCATTGCAATTTCACTGAAATCCATGTGTTGGCTAACAGCTCATTTCTCCTACTAAATTATTCAGACTTGAAAAGCTGGGCCTATTTACTTGCTTTTGCTTTGGTAATATTTTACATGCAAGTCGTCAGGAGAGCATACATAATTTACTTTGTGTTGGCCCCCAAAGAAATTTGAATGTTTTTTTCTTGCGGGGCTGTCATGTGTGATATTTTTCAACTTTAACTTGTTCACAAGTAGCTTAAACAAAAGCATGTGTAATGGTACATGACATGTTAGAGGCCAAATTCAGTCACATGTTTTCTGGAAAAGAATGAGCAAATGAGCTTCAAAGAGGAAGCAGAAGCACCATAAAATCAGCATATAAGTATATTTGTTGAATATTCCAAGTCATTTAAAGCCATATGATAGAGTTACAGTATGTGACCAACAGACTGAAATTGAAGTAATTTGAAATTAATCATAAACTTGTGAACC
Source organism: Sinocyclocheilus grahami (assembly GCF_001515645.1). NCBI lineage: Eukaryota > Metazoa > Chordata > Actinopteri > Cypriniformes > Cyprinidae > Sinocyclocheilus > Sinocyclocheilus grahami. The sequence continues at coordinate 241,784 of NW_015505230.1, forward strand.
AGATCAGTCCATTTCATGAATCAGACTGACTAAATAAAAAGATCCAACTCAAAATATATCATAATATAGATACTATTCATATATGTACACTACATATACAAATTTTAATTTGGGGATTTTATGTGTTAGAAACTTGTATCTTCATACAAATATGTATGTTATGTATGTGTGTGTGTGTGTGTATACATATACATGTATACATATACACCTTTTAATTTGGGGATTTTATAAATGTTATAAACTTGTATCTCCATCTACCCGGAAAATGTACATATGTGAAAGTGATATATCGCGTATATATTGGTAGCACAAAAGTTATTTTGAAAGAATCGGGCCAGTCTGTTCTTCCAAAATTCACCTCTTGTGTTCCTCTGAAGAAAGAAAGTCATAGTTGTGATTTGGAGTGACATGCAAGTGAGTAAATTATGACAGAATTTATATTTTTGGATGAATATTTCCTTTAAGGCTTAAATAGCAAATATACGTGTGCATGTAATAGTAAAGAACACTATGTTCCCACAAAGAGGCTGAATAGGAGAGAGAAATTGGTGGGCATGACATGGGCCACAGGCATTTTTTACTCAGCTGAAATAGGCAACGCTCAGGAGAAAAGGAGAGGTGGAAGCAAAAATAGAGATGGCAGGAATAGCAAGATCATAAAACAAAGGGTTGGAGGGGAGAGCGAGTTCAAGAAAAGGAAATCACAAAGTGATGTGAGTCTTCCAAAAACTCCCCATTAAGCTCCAATGACATTAGAAGCTCAGGAGCCAGGTAACAGGAAATGGATTTTGTAGAGTTGACAGAAGAACTGATTTTTTGTATTCAGAGGATTAGATTTGGTTTGGTTTTGGTTTTAGAGATGCCCCAAAACCCCACCTCCTATATTGCAATTTGAAAATTTCAAACAGCTTATTTATTTTATGTAGTATAAAAATAAAACATTTTTATATGTGTTTACAGGAGCATTATGGAACTTTGGTCTCTTTATCGCCAGTTAATTACAGGGTGTTTTTTATCCTTCATTATAATACTGACATTTTCTTTATACTTTTCCAGTTACTATTATGATTTTTTTTTTTTTACTTAAAAAGTAGTACACCTCTAAATCCAACTTGATTTTATGATTTAATATGTTATAATCAACAATATATGCGTGTGTGTATATATATATATATATATATATATATATATATATCCTGCTAATGCTGCTAATAACAACATTTAAAATACAAGCAAAACACCTGTAAAAAAGCAATATGAAAAATTTATTCCAATTAATACAGTACATTGTGCCCTATTTTTGTGTTTGTTTATTTTAGGGATGCACCGAAATGAAAATTCTTGGCCGAAACCGAAAAAGAGGAAACCAAGGCCGAAAACCGAAACACCGAAATAAATTATGCCAATTATTAGTACCATTGCATTTATGGCTAGGACTGTGTACTAACTTTACTAAAATCAAGGCATTGCAATTGCATAAATTAATATTAAAGTTTCAAAGAATAAATCAATTACAAATTATGGAAATATTTATTTAGCACATTGCA
>NW_015505230.1:243746-273274 GCF_001515645.1 Sinocyclocheilus grahami
GTAGAACTTTAACAACAACAAATGCACCAAGAATTGCAGATGTGCAAAGTGGATAATAAATATTTAAACACTAGACAAGCCCATTGTACTTCTTGAGGTAAAGTGGCAGGTTTTTCTTGATGAAAATTAGCTTCTCTGCTTTATCACAGTGAAGTCTGTTCCTCTTCTCATCGAGAACATGAGCTGCTGCACTGAACAGTCTCTCGCTGTCAGTACTTGTGCACGGAGCAGACAAGTACTTGCGTGCCATCTTTGTATGTATGTATCACACTCATATCACATCTAGTTGTATTGGATAAGAATTAGAGATGCACCGAATATTCGGCGTTTTCCTTTTCTGTGCCGCTTTCCTCTCATATTCAGCGTAGCGATCGGAATGTTTGGATTTCAAATTTTTTTTATATACAGTGTATGGCATCGTTGATAAACTCCACTTTTGGTTCCTTTCTTTTTAAGAGTGTTAAGTTCTAGAAATGTGCAAGTTATTTAAATAAAACTTCGACAAGGGTCTCAAAGTGAAAAATCATTTCCCTTTGATAACAAATGCTGTTACCCAACGCACTATTACAGAATATGATTACACCTTAAAATCTATGAATTGCATCTGACAAGCCCAAAGACACCAGCAGACACAAGGGGCCTCTTTCCATCTTCTTATAACGATAATGAACAGTAAAAATCGGTGAGCCCAGGCCAACAAAATCCTGGCTGCGTTTCGCTGGCTGTTTATTGGCGCTTAATGAAAAACAATTTATCTAAATCACCGCCTCGGAGGATTCGTAGTTAAAGCTTGTGGAGAGAGGGGTGGGATTTTTGTCAGTGACAAATGCGCCACTGTTTTTCCAATTCAAATCCAGTTGAGGGAAGAAAACAGCCGTTTACATTTAGGGCGGATGTAGGCGAGAGAAAGAGCGAGATGATAGAGGTGAGGCGGTCTCGAGCTTATGTTTCACAGTTTGCTTACTAAATATTGTCGTGTCTAGATGTCAACCATAAGTGTGCACTCTTAAATTAATGTGCCCCAGAATGCTTTAGAACCTATTTGGTTTCATTTAAACATCGAAGACACATACGTCATATTTTTTCAAGCAGTAAAAATCCATAATGAAAATGTCTGCAACTGTTTTTAGCACTGTAATAATCCTCGAATGACAGTGAACACAGTGCCTGGCTTCCAGGTGCGAGCCCATTTAACGAGCAGACAGACATACTTACCCTTTAATTATCATTGAGATCAGATGCAACCGCCCAGTCCAACACGAGCATAAAAAGAAACACTTTCCATAATGCAACGTATTCAGTACCAGAATAGTTTTGCATTTGTGTTTTAATTAAACACTATGCCCATCCACAGATTTTCCTCTGTGCATACATGTAACCAGAACCAATTTAAGAGGAGCTTGGAAGCTAAGCCAAAGTCAGTGCTAATGTGGAACTACAGTAGTTAGCGCACTCTCATTATTATTCAATTTAGAATGGAAGTAATGGTCAACCTTGACCTAGTATGAGCTTTAGTTGGTGGTCAAAAGCCTAGGAATATTTCACCTAAAAAAAATGTTAATTACATGGAAGAAAAAAAAAAAAAGTCATACGAGGGTTTTTTATTGTTTGTGTGAAATGTTCCTTTAAATGTTGTTGAATGAGCTAAGGTGCAGGGTGCCAGATAGCAGCAAGTTCACTAATAACTTTTCAAACTAAAATGCCTACAATGTTATGGCTAATAATTACTTTTTACTAAGCAAGTATGCTATAGGGTTCATTCTAATACTCTCTAAACCTCTTTTCCAATTCTTTTTAACACACCCTACTGTATTATAATTGATACACAAATTTATAAGGTCTAAATGATTAGCATGATCCAAGCATCTGAAAAACATGTTGTACACAATCTACTGTTGTACATCTCTTCTGTTGTCGGATTGATAGTTTTGCATGCATTTTTAGGAAAATGATACATCAGGCTTTTGAGGAATGTTTATTGCTCATCTCTCAATCACCATTGTATTGCATTGCACTAAAGGTTTGCCCCAAACAATAATAACTACAGAGCCCTGATTGTTTAAAGGTTCACTGAATTCATATTTAAAAATGTTTTAATAGACTATTATTTCATATGTCAGACTTTACAGGGTTAACCTTTGTGCCTTTCAATTTTTTCTTAGATAATGGTGCTGACTGACCCAGAGTTTGAAAGCAGTGTTCTCATCAGCTCAGATGAAGGTGCCAGTTATCAGAAGTACCGCTTGAACTTCTTTGTCTTAAGTCTTCTTTTCCATCACACACAAGAGGACTGGGCTTTGGCCTACAGTCATGATCAGAAGGTAAGATTTGCAGTGTACAAGCAAAAAAAAAAAAAGAGCCTGCAGTGGTAAATATCACAAATTACCATATTCACTTAATGAACATTCCTGGTCTTTCTGACGATGATTTGTCAGTTCATGCTATTCCAAAAATAAACATTCCAAAATGGGGTTTTCACAGCAGTAGAATAAATATTTTCTAAACTTTCGGTGAACTTTTTATTTTATTTTATTATATATATATTTTTTTATAAATGTTAACCATTAGTGAAATAGTTTTATCAAACTCATATTCACGATGGCTTTATTTCAGTATTTAATCAATTTATCCAATTAATCCTCTCTAGATAAAATAATGTCTGGCCCTACCATTTTTCTCACTGAATAGAGATTGTAGAGTGAACAAAAGGTAAGTGAACAGTGACTGGGGTTTTGTGCTTGTTTAAACTACATAGTGTAGGCTGGTTTATATCAGACAGAATATTTTTAGTTATTATATTTAGTTGGCAAGGGTGACTAAGTCGTGCTGTTTCTGCATTTTTTTTAAATTATTTTATTTGAATTATTATTATTATTATTATTATATATTTTTTTGCATTCTGGAATGCTTCTCAGATAAAATAAATTATGTGGAGTGCTGAAAATTTTATAATCATTTACCAAGGAGAAACCCTCCCACGAGAAAGAAAGATGAAGAGAGCAAAAAGACAGACCTTTGACTTTTAAAGGTCTCCTTTCATTTGGCAGTGATTCATATTCGTAGTCAGCCCGTAAAGAAAACCCAATAAAAAGTGTTTGAACAGAATGGACATCCAGCAAAATGAGCTGAAGCTTATAAATATATCCATATATCAAGAGAATATATCGTTGTCCAAACTTTAAATCGTTGTTTTACGATTAATTGTTTTATTGTGTCTGAATGTACGTCTACATTTACATGCAATACTGCAAGGACACATTAAATTAATCAAAAGTTACAATAAAGACAATTATAGTGTTACAACTACTGATAGATACGTGGCTACAAAATATTTCTGTTTCAAAAAATGTTGTTCATTTGAGATAGTTTTCAACATTGATAATGATTCTTGAGCAGCAAATCAACAAGGATGGATCATGTGACACTGAAGACTGGAATAATGATGCTGAAAATGCAGCTTTGCATAACAGAAATAAACTACATTTTAAAATATATTCAAATAGAAATATAATAAAATAAAACTTTTTTCAAATAAAAATTTGAAAAAAGTTGTTTCAAATTGTAATAACATTTCCCAATATTACCGTATTTACGATCAAATATCAATGGTGAGCTTCTTTCAAAAAGAATTTTAAAAATTTCACCAACCCCAAACTTTTAAACGGTAGGTTAATGTACAATGCATGGGTGCAAAGAGAGAGAGATTATGTTGTTCTTGTAGAATGGGTTCTTTTCATCCATGGGTTCTTTTCACTTCTGTCTCTAAACTTTTAGTGGTAAAACTTCGAACATCTCAGTCACTAGTCTCTGCACCTTCCATAATGATGTTATCCAGAGCCATACTGCAATGTGCTTGGAGACAGTCATGCTTACTCGCTCAAAAAATGACACACATTAATGCTGTTGCGACATGGCACTAAAGTGTCTCATTTTCTGAATCGACAGGGGTGGCTGACACTGTGTCCAGACTCATCACGGGCAGAGCAGAGCTGTGGATCAGGTCAACACCTGAAGCATTGTCTTATAGAGAGTTGTCAGGCTGGTCAGGTCCACTCGTTGACGATTCATTAAAAGCAGATGGTGGTTTAGGCCCGGCTTTCTCCCTTTCCTCAGAAGAACACCAGGCCTCTTACGTAAAGGAGCCTCTGGGAATCTGACAAAAGAAATAGCAATTGATCCCTGCCCACCCTCTCAGTCTGGTTAACTGAGGTTTCATTGACCAGCAAAAGTCCACAAAAGCCAGTCAGTGTCTTTAATGATACGAATAGCTGGCTCTAAACGGCTGGCTTTATGCAACAGATGATTGTGTTCACAGTGTGTGTGTGTGTGTGTTCATAATGTGTGTGTGCACTTGGATGGGTTTAATGCAGAGCACAAATTCTGAGTATGGGACACCATACTTGGCTTCAGGGGCGGACTTACCCATTAGGCAAAAGTAGGCGACCGCCTTGGGCCCCCAAAAGCCTAGGGCCCCCTAAAATGCTTTTCATATAGGATATGCGCATTAAGCGCGGAGACGCGAACGTTTGCTGTTTACGGTGTTTATTACCACGACAACCGTCCGAGTCAGTGGCGCCTGCAGGTGTACGGCTGCACTGTGAGTACCATGAGCGCTCAGACTGACCTGAGATTTGCCCCGTAAACATTTCAGCAGTTATTATAGGCCTGTGTGTCCCGTATTTATGTCGACTGAACCCATGCCGTTAATTATGAATGTATCAGTCTTTTGCATGCCAAAGTCAATTTCTGCATAGAAATATTACGCCAAATAGAAGCAGAAAATCGTGCTATACGCACTTTCATGAGATCGGGTTAGTCTACAACAATGAATTTGTTGGCTATTTTACAAATGGGAATGCAACGAATTCATGACAATGTAAAATTTATAGTGAAAAATACTTTAAAAGCATCTGGAATAGTGTTACAACTACTGATAGATACGTGGCTACAAAATATTTCTGTTTCAAAAAATGTTGTTCATTTGAGATAGTTTTCAACATTGATAATGATTCTTGAGCAGCAAATCAACAAGGATGGATCATGTGACACTGAAGACTGGAATAATGATGCTGAAAATGCAGCTTTGCATAACAGAAATAAACTACATTTTAAAATATATTCAAATAGAAATATAATAAAATAAAACTTTTTTCAAATAAAAATTTGAAAAAAGTTGTTTCAAATTGTAATAACATTTCCCAATATTACCGTATTTACGATCAAATATCAATGGTGAGCTTCTTTCAAAAAGAATTTTAAAAATTTCACCAACCCCAAACTTTTAAACGGTAGGTTAATGTACAATGCATGGGTGCAAAGAGAGAGAGATTATGTTGTTCTTGTAGAATGGGTTCTTTTCATCCATGGGTTCTTTTCACTTCTGTCTCTAAACTTTTAGTGGTAAAACTTCGAACATCTCAGTCACTAGTCTCTGCACCTTCCATAATGATGTTATCCAGAGCCATACTGCAATGTGCTTGGAGACAGTCATGCTTACTCGCTCAAAAAATGACACACATTAATGCTGTTGCGACATGGCACTAAAGTGTCTCATTTTCTGAATCGACAGGGGTGGCTGACACTGTGTCCAGACTCATCACGGGCAGAGCAGAGCTGTGGATCAGGTCAACACCTGAAGCATTGTCTTATAGAGAGTTGTCAGGCTGGTCAGGTCCACTCGTTGACGATTCATTAAAAGCAGATGGTGGTTTAGGCCCGGCTTTCTCCCTTTCCTCAGAAGAACACCAGGCCTCTTACGTAAAGGAGCCTCTGGGAATCTGACAAAAGAAATAGCAATTGATCCCTGCCCACCCTCTCAGTCTGGTTAACTGAGGTTTCATTGACCAGCAAAAGTCCACAAAAGCCAGTCAGTGTCTTTAATGATACGAATAGCTGGCTCTAAACGGCTGGCTTTATGCAACAGATGATTGTGTTCACAGTGTGTGTGTGTGTGTGTTCATAATGTGTGTGTGCACTTGGATGGGTTTAATGCAGAGCACAAATTCTGAGTATGGGACACCATACTTGGCTTCAGGGGCGGACTTACCCATTAGGCAAAAGTAGGCGACCGCCTTGGGCCCCCAAAAGCCTAGGGCCCCCTAAAATGCTTTTCATATAGGATATGCGCATTAAGCGCGGAGACGCGAACGTTTGCTGTTTACGGTGTTTATTACCACGACAACCGTCCGAGTCAGTGGCGCCTGCAGGTGTACGGCTGCACTGTGAGTACCATGAGCGCTCAGACTGACCTGAGATTTGCCCCGTAAACATTTCAGCAGTTATTATAGGCCTGTGTGTCCCGTATTTATGTCGACTGAACCCATGCCGTTAATTATGAATGTATCAGTCTTTTGCATGCCAAAGTCAATTTCTGCATAGAAATATTACGCCAAATAGAAGCAGAAAATCGTGCTATACGCACTTTCATGAGATCGGGTTAGTCTACAACAATGAATTTGTTGGCTATTTTACAAATGGGAATGCAACGAATTCATGACAATGTTTACATTCAAGCTATCTCATCCAGCTCATCCAAAATAAATTGTTGTTCAATACAAAACTGCCATGGTCTTTTAATAATCTTCTGAGTTTACAACTATACATATGTATTAATAAAATATCTTAAGACTCAACTAAATATACTCTCTTTCTTCCAATGATCCAGGGAGGGTACGTACAGATACAAGCCAGGCACTACTGCTGTGCTCACAAAAACAGTGACTCCATTAACGCTGGATGTTGTGGATGAATCTGTCCAAGTGATGGACACAGAATGAGACATAAAGAACATTTGTGCACTCTTTGCTTCAGTCATTGGAAAATATGAGGGATGTGTGTAGTTCAAAAATTGAGATTAAGGAAAGAAAAGAGATGTTTCCCTTTTTGGTTAAAAATGTTTTGGTACCTTTCCCCTGTATTCAATCATTTGCATTTGAGCTGCTCAAAACTGTTTTGCAAAAAGAGAGATTTGTGTAGTTTTATAGTTCATTTAATAAAATTTAAGAAAAAAAGGAAAAAGTGTCATTTTTGTCATGTCAGAGTGACATTTTTAAAGCTGAACTATCATTCATTTGTTGGATGCAAAGGCAAAATGATACCATTAGTCCACATTTATGAATATTAACCAATAAAAGGCTTTATAGATTTATACGTTTTATAGCCACATATTTCAACATGATGGGAAATGCCCCATTATGTTATTCCAAAACTGTAACAACACTTAACCCATTTAATACCATATTTCTCCAGCTACTGTATGTGAATATATTATTATATGTATTTTTTAAGTTAGTGAAAGTATGAGATTTATTTTTGGTCACAGTTGTTACCAATGGGAAGCTGAAAATCAGTCAAGACTCATTATAACATTGAAAACTTTATAATGAAGGATCTAAGAATTCTCAACAACCTGTGAGTGATCTGTTTTTTCTTTTTTCTTTAAATTAATTTAAATAATATTCAGTCATTTAATTATTCAAATTAATCATATAACAATTTATTAATTTTATTGACTTTAATTTATTAACATTTACCTACGTATTTTCTTATTGGTGATTAATCTTACGATCGTGTTATTGCAATGGATTTTTATCTTCATAAGTAAGAGATAAGAGATTGTCTCCATTTCAAGGTTTTTAAAGTCACATCTCAATGTTGTAAAGCAGTCATTTTGCAGTGCCTTTGCTTTGGTATAATCATACTTGTTGGCAGGGGCGGACTTACCCATTAGGGAAAGGTAGGCGACCGCCTTGGGCCCCCAAAAGCCTAGGGCCCCCTAAAATGCTTTTCATATAGGATATGCGCATTAAGCGCGGAGACGCGAACGTTTGCTGTTTACGGTGTTTATTACCACGACAACCGTCCGAGTCAGTGGCGCCTGCAGGTGTACGGCTGCACTGTGAGTACCATGAGCGCTCAGACTGACCTGAGATTTGCCCCGTAAACATTTCAGCAGTTATTATAGGCCTGTGTGTCCCGTATTTATGTCGACTGAACCCATGCCGTTAATTATGAATGTATCAGTCTTTTGCATGCCAAAGTCAATTTCTGCATAGAAATATTACGCCAAATAGAAGCAGAAAATCGTGCTATACGCACTTTCATGAGATCGGGTTAGTCTACAACAATGAATTTGTTGGCTATTTTACAAATGGGAATGCAACGAATTCATGACAATGTAAAATTTATAGTGAAAAATACTTTAAAAGCATCTGGAATGCAATAAAGTAATTGTAAAGCTGTTTTTTAAAGCATTTGCAGCATTGATCAAAAATATAAATAATTAACATATTTGCAGCAAATCCTTTAAATTTTAAGGTATTCAGAACAGAGCAATATAAAAATCAGACAAAGCAGCTATACAATTATAGGACAACGTTTTACATATATGCCATTATAATTAGGCTAGTGTTTTATTTTTTAACTGTACGGAATTATAAAATAAAACGCAAATTATAATCGGGCCTTCCATCAATTATAGTGATGAAAAAAATGACTCGCCATCTCCTAATTGGATGTCCCTTTAGAGAGAAATGCACGGATTACATAATGAACGAGTTTATTTTATTAGGAGTCTATTTTCGATTTTGAAGTATTTCGTTTTAAAGTAGTAATTTAAAGCTTTTTTGATCATGTCTGAGTTTAGGTTCATCATTGTGAAGCGCTCCTGTTCAAGCCCGAGACGGCAGAAAGCGTTTGTTTTCTTTATTTTATAAAAGCACAACGTTTTGTTGATATTGTGAGTGCACACAAATAAAACTAGACCCTTTACAGTTTAGAATGATTTATTACTCTTACCTTTATGAGTATTTTAAGTTGTTTCCACTCTTAGAAAAAAATGCAAGTGATCGCGCTGGCACCTCCATGTCCTGCAGAGCGCGCTTCAGCTTCCACTCTCCGCACAAACGATTGGATATGCACATTTATATAGGTTAAACATTTAAACTAACATTGTGAACTGTTTTATATATAGATTTTATTTTAGGCAAGTCCTGATGATTTGAGAAGGCTAAATTGATCAAACATAGGCTATAGGATATGATCAATTCACTCTCTGCCGCTGGCCTTTACTTAAAAAAACAAAAATAACTTACATTAAACGAACAAAAAATACTCCAGATGTTTTTCTAAATTTACTTTATAAAAAAATAGCTGAAACAGTAGTATAAGCTTTTTTTTGGGAAAAGGGGAAAAAGACGGGCTAGGGCCTATATTTGAGACCCGTGCAGGGCTTTAATCCACTTAATCCGACGCTGTTTTGTTCTCATCTGTGAGCATGCTCTTGATATATGTATTTTAGGTGTCTAAATGTATAATTGCCTTTTCATTATTTTTTCAGTTTTATTTAAATGTGTAGTTAAAACAACTAAAAATAAATGTATTTTAAAGTTTAGAATTAGACAGCCTTTGCACGCAGGCTTACGCTGAAAACAACAAAATGGAACCTCAAGGTTGATCTATAGGAAAATGTGTGCAAATGTATAGGGCCCCATTCCTATATTTTGCCTGGGGCCCCCGATTCACTAAATCCGCCCCTGCTTGGCTTCACGTCACTTCAACTTACTGATGCAGTTAGTCTGCTGTGATTAAAGGAAACATTTACAATGGAAGTGAATGGGGCCAATTTTTTGAGAATTTCAATGCAGAAATTTGAAGTTTATAAATTTATAAGACAGTGTAGCGTTAATTCTACTAATTCCACAATTTTAGCTGTTTAAATCATTTTTACAGTTGTTTTAGGATTTATGGTATTGCATTGTCATAGAAATTAAGTTTTAAAATGGGATATCACCACACAAAAATATTTGTAAGTGATTTTGTCTCATTAAAGAGAATTAAATGAAAATTCTGTCATCATTTACTCACCCTCAATTTGTTTTAAACCTTTATGAGTTTCTTTCTTCTGTTAAGCACAAAAGAAGATATTCGGAAGAATGTTGGTAATTAAACAGTTGACGGTAGCCATTGACTTCCATTGCAAGGAAAAAAAGTCAATGGCTACCGTCAAATGTTACCAACTTTGGTTACCAATATTCTTTAAACTATCTTCTTTTGTTTTCAACAACTCATACAGGTTTGGAGGGTGAGTAAATGATGAAAGAATTGTCATTTTATGGTGAACTATGCCTTGAAAGTCTTGCTAGCGTGCATATTGTTTACATCTCGTGCTGCACTATTGAGATATTCATGGATTGGCCCCATTCAGATTCACAAAAGGACAATGACAAGAAGATTTGTATTATTTATTTTTAAATCAACATTATGCTACAAGTGTAGATTGAGCTCATTGAACCTGGATTTTTTTTTTAAAACAATGATTTACTATTTATTTTAAGACTCGTAAGAACACTCGTCAGTTTCAGCTCTCTCAGATCATCTTTGTTAAGAAGCTTTTCGAGAGGTTTCTGACCACGATAGGCTACAAACAAAAGGTTTTAAATTAATTTCAAATTTGTCCAAATAAATTATAGGTTTCTTGTTAAATAAAATTCATGAAGAAATTGATCTAGTACTATGGTCTGAACCAAAAACATTATGTTTTGTAGTCATTTGCTGAAACTATGGAGTCAAGGTTTTTCTGGTTATATAGCAAGCGTTTTTCTACTTTGTTTGTCATTCACAAACTATCAAACCCAAACTGTTGTCTGTGTACTTTAACAAACTAACATTTTTGCTAGAAATATTTAAAAAGCAAGTATTTCAGTGTCACAGTATATTGCTATTTTGTTTCTAGAGGGCTCTTAAAAGTGTGCCCTTTTCTGCTGCCTTTGACGTCACAACTCAAGATAGCCGCTGATAAAGAGCTTGAGGACTGTTTATGTTGTTGTGGTGCCATGAGCCCACCAGAGCGTTCTCCAGGTATTATAGACCCTTTCCTGGAACATATGTTTGGTGTGGAAATCTTCCAGCTTTGGGTGTGCCTGGAAGAGCCCAGCACTGATTCACCAGCAGCATAGAGTTGAGAATAAAATTCAGCAGCTAAATTATGCATAGCAGATGGTTGGGAGATGACAAAACTTTCATTATCCTTCAGGCACAACTCTGGCTTCTTCTGTCTGATCTTTCATTTTAAATTGAAGAAAAGTGTATCATCATTGTCTCTACTAAGAAATTCAGCTGCTGTTTCTTCTTGTTGCAGGAGTTGCCTAAATAAATGACAAATAAAGTATACCCACATTCTATCATACCAGCATTTTACTCTCGATAACAGACATGTCAGTCTCAAAGTTCGCTTTAGCGTCAGCTTTATCATGCCTGTTGAATAAGATTGCAAAGAATTAATTTCAGCTTCAGTGACTTTGGATCATTGCAATATTCATATACGTGTTTGTTTTGTCATGCTGTTTATATCACATTGTTTTATGTTGTTATTATAGGCTGTTTTATGCATCCACACTACAAAAGGAATGTACTGACATATTTTATAAGATGAAATGTGCAATTCTTATGACATTTTCTCTTTTCTGTATGAGCCTTAACAATTTTCAGATGTTTTCACAGGTTTGCTCCAAAAATGCAAGCAGTTCCAACCATAACAAGTTTTTATTAGATTTACATGATAAAGATAGCATAATATAATACATATCATTAATACTATAGCATTATAATTAATTATACAAATCTGTATATGGGTCAAAGACATTAAGATGTCCTCATCAAAAGAAATTTACAAAATAGATTGTATGTCCATAGAAAGCACATGAAATGTAAGCAAAGTGTCTACTTTTAAGGTTTCAAATAAGTTTTTGGAGAATAAAATTTCAAAATTTGGTTTAAATAATGTTACATTGTCATTCGGTGTAACACAATATTTATGTAAAAATTCAAACAGCATGCTTATTCTGACATGTACATATTAAAATATATAAAATAATAAGGGAGCATATTAAATTTGATTGTGTTTTAAATTAGTAAAAAAAATATTACTGACAAATGGGCAAAACCTAGGATAGTGGCAAATTATATATATAAAAAAAGTAAAATTACAACTAATTAGTATTTGGGGTGAAAGTGATGATTTTTGTTGTAAATATGCCTGACAAGATTGTTACACTGAATTACATTTTAGTGGGTCTCTTCTGTAAATCAGGGAAAAATGTATGATATTTATTTTTTGTTCAGAAAAACAAAATTGCAATTAAATTAAATATAATCATTTTTGAATTTTTTTTATTTTGGGGGGGCGGGGGGGCAACAACAATTTAAAGCAGTATTACACTTATTGTTTGTGTAAAAATGTAGTTTTCACAAAAATATTAAGCAGCACAAATGTTTTCAACACTGATAATGATTCTTGAGCAGCAAATCAACGTATTAGAATGATTTCTGAAGGATCATGTGACACTGAAGACTGGAGTAATGATGCTGAAAATGCAGCTTTGCATCACAGAAATAAACTACATTTTAAATTATATATTCAAACAGAAAACAACCGAAAATGGAAAATAATATTTCACAATGTTAATTTTTTTTTAAATGAAGTTTTGAGCAAATAAGAGTGGGTATAAGTGACTATATATATAATATTTAATAAAAAAATTTAGCCCACACCTATAACTATATCAGACAGATGAAATATATAATAAAATCTCAATTCAAAAACCACACAAAAAAGCACCATACAGTATATTTGTTCTCTTTCAACAGAATTAAATTTGATGGTATACTTTCTCTCCGCAAGTGGCCACTTATATCATACTTTTGTCTTTACCGTTTGACAATAAAATACTTTATCTGCTTTCAGTGTTAATCATTTTTAATTAAAAAAAAAGATTATATTTGGATTGGATCCACTCATGGAATCCTCCAAAATGAATACAGCACCAGAGTGACGCTGTGATGTTCCAGGATAAAAGCGGCTAGAGTGACAATTTCTTATGAGAGTTTGTTGCTTTGTTTCATCAAGAAAAGCATTAATCTGTTCAGCTGGGTGCACGTCATTGTCAGCTACTTCTGGAAAATCTGACACATCAGATAAACACTCTGACTGGTTTATCACTGTGACTCACTTGAAGCGTCTTTTGTGTCTTGTCTTATGGAGTCAAAAACAAACACCTGTCTTCCAAAAGAAAGAGCATGTTTCATTGTCAGATTTTTGTATCCTGTTATTGTTTTTTGTTTTTTTTTCTTATGAATTCCCTTCATAATATTTCTTAGAGATGTTAAAGAAAGAGGAATGCACTAAAAGAAAGTATGCGCTAAAAAGTTTTTGCTAAAAACACCCACTCCAAGCATGGCCCTTTCGGAAATAAAGAGAAAATAGTAGGCCTAAGCATGTATATGACCGAAACTGCAATAAAAAAAGAGTGTGAAAGAATTTGTGCATATTGGGCAATTTATATAACTGGCTATTTTCAGAATGGAATATGACTTACTGTGCAGTATGTACTGTACACTGCACTGCCTACTATAAAAAAAATAGTGAAATTGGTTGCATTTTGCATGGGTTTGCATTTTATTCGTATGTGAAAGTGGGGTCTAAATAGTATATATATATATAAAGTTATATAAATAAAATTACTATTCAAACACTATCAAGAGTGAGTAATCTTGCTCCTGATGAGTGCTGATATTCAGAATAAAAAAAGGTATGAGTTTGTCACTATTAACTTCTTGTTTATTCTTGTTTTATCAATCTTACTTTTTAGACACAATATTGCCAGTTACTTTGTCTGCTTTTTGCTCTGCCAACAAAAATCATTCCAAACAAAGTGTCCAAAAAACTTGTTTTTGAACAAATCAATTGAGTGAATGATTCATTGGCTCACTTATATATTTTTTTGTTACTTAAGTGATTTGTTCCTGAATGAATCAGTGTTTTAAACTAATCGATTGAGAGAATAATTGGCTCACTTGTTTTGTTCCTGAAAGTATTAGTGTGCCAGAACAAATAGTTTGAAAAATGATTTAATGTCTCGTATAGACAGTCACTTTTCGACACCTGCTGGCATAATAATGTAACCTGCAGCTGAGTTGCTGAAAAATCTCCACCGGACTCACTGAAACAATACTATACAAAATTAACACTAATACTGTTGAAGATCAGAACTAACCATAACTGTAAATAATACACATACATTATATTTGAATGCTTTAAAATAATATGTTACCTAAAAATTATCATTCTGAAATCACTGGCCAGTATACATTGTGAAAATAGCATGAGTAGTGTGCCGTTCCAAACCTGGTGCTATTTGTGTGTGTGTGTTCTGGCAACATATATGTGTATCTGTGACCTTTTTGCTTCCTGAGTACTCAGCATCAGTCTCTGTGGACATATAAAACACATCCGCCATATTCAAACTCCAGTCACATCGTCAGTCCTGTAGTTCTCCAGCTCTCTGACCTCTCCCCTGGGGTGAATGCCTCGCGGGGCGGCTCGTAAAAGCCTGTGGATAACTCCTCAGGTGCTCCCTGACCTTCCATCATTCACAAAGCTGGAAATACCTCCCCAGAGAGACAGACAGAGAGAGAGTTGACAGAGGGTAATATATTGAGAGATTGAGCAAGACGATCGCGACCAGGGAGGAATGGAAATATAGGAATTTATGCCATGCTTTCCAGAAAGATACAGAGAGAATTAGAAGAGACAGAGCTGGTGTGATACTGTATATGTCCTGGGTGTGATCATGATCTCAATGGGGTTTTTAAGTATTTTAGGCCTTATGTGATTTTTAAAATGATGTTTTCACAAAATAATTACATTATGTAAAACAAATTGTTTTCATATATAGGGGGGGACATTCTAAGTACATTAAATATTGCATTTTGTAATTAATTAAAATAATGCATGTGCTCATGACTTCAAGAGAGGTATTTATTGATATTTTTAGGTATTTTAGGCCATATTTTATTATTCTTTTTTTATTATTATGGTTTCACAAAATAACTATGCTCTTTAAATCTGAGTATTAAAAATATATATTTAAGTACATTAAATTATTATTTTGTATTATGTTATGGTATTATTTCATTAAAGTAATGCATGCAATCTTGACTTTATTATTTTTTAGGTATTGTTTTTAGACCAAATATACATTTTAAAATGATAGATTAACAAAACAATTATACTATTTAAAACAAAAATATAATTAATATTAAATTATTACATTTTGTAATTAATTAAAATAATGCATGCAATGCTACTGTTCTACTGTATAAAACAGATGTATTTGGGGCAGTCGTGGCCTAATGGTTAGAGAGTCAGAATTTGTAAACCAAAGGTCGTGGGTTCGAGTCTTGGGATTGTAGGTGAGGGGAAGTGAATGACCAGCGCTTTCTGCTACCTTCAATACCACAACTGAGGTGAGACCCTTGAGCAAGACACCAAACCCCCGACTGCTCCATTAAATAAAGTACATTAAATTATTACATTTTGTACTTATTAAAAATAATGCATGTGGTCATGAATAGAAGGGGTTTTAGGCCAAACATACATTTAAAAATGATGGTTTCACAAAATAATTATACTAATAAAAAACACAAATGACATTAATTAAATTAGTTAAAATAATGTGTGATTAAAATAATACATAATTACAAAATAGTAATAATTATAAAATAATGAATAATAATTGCCAAACTGTGTAACTGTTCATGATAATTTTTTCCCATACCATCAATGATATTTTGACTCAAAACTGCTTGTACACTGCTTGTACATCCAGGAAGTTTAACCCATTTAACTCATTAATTTAGACTAACAACCACTGCAATGTTCCCAAAACAAAAATAAACAAATAAAAATGTCCATGAATGAATGCATTATGCTGCCTTAATATTTTGAGGCGTATCCCTCCTTTTCTTACAGTTTAGAAAAAAAAGGTAAAATCTATTATTTAAAAAATAAATCTATATAAACAGAATTATGATCTACCTTTTCTTAAAATGCATATTTACCCATTCAGTGTCCCATGTTTCCCGTCAGTGCTCTGTATACAGGTCAGGTTTTATCTAGGGCAACTTTTCACCGTTTGTCTACGTTCTCCTGTTTATGCCGCTTTTATCCTTTCAGCTTTAGTTCTGAGATCAGCTTTGGTCTCTACTGCATTCCAAGTCCTAGATCTACATCGAAGGGCAGCTTACAACAGCGCTTTATATGCTGTCAGCCTGACAGTGCTGGGTAAAGGTCTATAGTAGCTCAGACAGATCTTTAAAGAGCCAAGCCTGCACAACAGTGGAAAACCACAGAACGCTGTTAAGTGAAACGGGGCTCTGGATCGTACGGTTCTCTGGGGCTTTTCTCAGCCCCCCTAATTGACTGGCCAACAGTGAATCAGCGAATAGTGTGAAATATCTGACAAGGACTCAATACCAGCGCAGTAAGCTGCCATGACATGAGAGAGTCTCAACTATTCATTGGTAAACAAAGAGAGCTTTCCCTACAATGCGCTTCAAAGCGACAGAAGAATAACATGTCTTGCGATGCATTGACTGTTATGCAACAGTACGAGTACAACAGCTCCTCTTTAGATATCTCCCCATGGGGTGCATATTTAAAAATGAATGTACTCATCTTTGAGTCGATTAGAATAACTTCCAGCCATTCCCTGAACCGAAACCCCCCCCCCCAAAAACAGATCTTGGTCTTCAGACTGGGTAGTTCAACTGATATGTTAATTTAACATGTTACATCAGGCTGACCTTCACCAGTGTGCACTTGCATCAGTGTGATTTTTTTATTTTTTTTTTTCTTCCTTTTGATTTTGCTTCCTTTCATAGGTCACGTGCAGCTTTTTTTTTTTTGTGAATGCCATGAAGATCCATTGTTTATATTTTAATGACTTTGGAAAATATGCTCTCAATATTTCCAGAAAGATACAGTAATGATAATGACCTCAAGATGATTTTTAGGCCATATATAAATAAATCATCTATACATATATATATAATAATATATGATCTTAAAAATAATGTAGAATTACATTAATTAAATGAGTATATTTAAATTAATTAAAATAATATATAAATAATTCCAGAAATATTTTCAATGAATGGTTCAAGGATGGTTCAGAGGAGGTTAATATCCTAAATTATCTAGTCTAGTAATTTCTGATGATTGTCTTAGGCTACATCCACATGAAGCCAGAGCTTTCCCTATCCAATCTTTTTTTCCCCTCATCTCAAGAAATATCTGCGTCCACACGAAACCGACACAAAACGATGTAGTATACATGCCAGACCAGTATGTGGCGCTGTAATTCTGCCACAGAGATACACAAAAAACGGATAAGAAGACTTGGGCTATGCGCATAAACCTTGCACGCGGTATACAAACGAACATGGAACAATTTTTTTTTATTAATTAATTTATTAATCGTTCAGTGTTTGTTCATGTTTTTGTTGCTGTTACGTGACGTAGCGGTGTCTGACTAGGGGCGAGACGTGGGCTGATGACGTCATCGTTTCAGAAAATATACGGATTGGCTGTCCACACGAAAATGCAAGGGCGGCGTTTTTAGATTTATCCACTCTTGGACCCGGTTTCAAAAAATATCGGTTTCACTCTCCCAAAACGCCGGATCCATCTCGACGAAATGCCTATATGATACAAAAATGTATGCTTATACAGCTAAACGCGTCTCCGTGTGGACGGGCCTAAGTGCCTTGAAAAAAGGTCTTTCATTTTCATACATTGTGGAGCAAAGATGACACTGACAACGTGCTAACAGACAAGACAGAGCAGGTTACTTTTGGTATGAAACGAAGTCTCAGCTTTCAAATGTTGTCGTTTTTTAAAGGGGTCATAGGATGCTCTTGCACTTTTACAAGTTGTTTGAACTGAAATGTGTGTTGGCAGTGTGTGTACACAATCACACTATAATGATAAAAATCCACCCAGTGTTTTTTTTTTTAAATCTGGTTAAATGTTTTCCCCTTTCTCAAATCGAGCCGATCTCAGATGCCTGTCTGTGTGATGTCACAAAAACAGGCCCCTCCCACGATAATTTGATTGACAGTAGCGTTTCAGCACAGACTGGACTGGTGTCTTACCTTAGACCCGCCCTGAGTGAGCTGTCATCAGTCCGCCATTGTTTCACCGCTGGAGCAGATGTAGACAAGAATGACTCCTAATGCGACTGAGGTGTTCTGTTGTTGTATGTAATAATGAACATAGCAGTCATCATTTACTCCCGACATCTTAGCCACTGAAGACGCAGTGGATTACGTTTGTTTCTGAAGGGAATGCGCCCCCGATCTACATAAATGTGTCTATGTTCACGTGAATCATTCGTGATCCAGCTTCACCTACAGAAGAAGTGAGTATAATGTTTTGTAATAAATCTTTGCAAATCCCCTTTCCTAATAATGTGCTAATTAGCCAGTTTCACGATGAATGTGGTTAAAGTAAACTGTCTTTCTGAGAGCAGCTCGGAAGAGAGGGGCGGGATCAGCAGAGCTCATTAACATTTTAAGGAAAATGCTACAAAAACGGCTTGATCTGAAAAGAGCTGTTTTTGACAGGGTAAAAAATTTGTTTTTACACTACCATTGAGAAATTTTAACCAAACTATGTTACAGACTTTTCATTAAGACCCTAAAGAACTATATAAACTTGTGGAAAATGGGCATCTTATGACCCCTTTAAGAAATTCAAACAATAAATACCATTTTGTGGCTCTTTAATGTGTCATGACAGTTCAAGTGGCACGTGAACCGATCATCTTTTCTAGTTATAGCACGAAGTAAACATGAATGAGCATCAGAAGGTATCTTGTTTCAACCAATGAAAAATGTCACTACACACTATTTTTCAAGTTCAAGTCCACCAAAGTTAATCTACTTTCCTGTCTGGTTTGTCTGTTGGAAAAAAATGGCAGATTCGGTGTTATGATTGGTCAGATCACCTGTCAATCAAACTCCTTGTGAAGGGTCAATCCTTTTTTTTTTTTTACATATTTTGTTACGGAAACGTTATATTGATGACGATTTTTGGTATGTGACGGTACTGAATCTCAACTGTTGGAATTTCATAAAGTGGTTAATGACAGCTGTAATGCACTGAAATGCATGATTGAATACCATCCAGAGAGAACGAGTTTTCTGGATGTGCTTGTTATCATGTTTCAGGTCTGGAAACAAGTCTATACCGTAAACCTACTGATTGTAATACAGTTTTACATGGTATGTCTTACCATCCTGTGTCATTAAAACGTTCTTTACCTATTTCTCAATTTAATTGTATATGTCGTATTTGTAGTAGGAGCAATGTCAAAGATTTTTAACGTCAAGCAGCAATTTTATCAGACATGTTTAGAGCACGAGCATATAAGGAATAGTGGATCCAATCAGCAATTCTAGTCAATTTATTTTAATTAATTATATATATATATATATATATATATTGTATTACAATCCATTAGTCGAGGACTACTGGTTTAAAAGAAAGTCTTGCATTTTTTAATTTTTTAATTAAACAGGAATACCTCATTTGATTGACAATATCGTCGTAAGCAGTATTAGCTTGCTATATATAAGCAGCACCTGTCAAGTCCTGATGTTGTGTAGGCCAGTAAACAACACTGCATACCTATCAGCCATGGTATTCATCCATCTATATACAACTATTAAAGTTTTCCTTTTCAAACTGTGACATACACATTTATTTTAATTAATTATATATATATATATATATATATATATATATATTGTATTACAATCCATTAGTCGAGGACTACTGGTTTAAAAGAAAGTCTTGCATTTTTTAATTGATCTTTTAAACAGGAATACCTCATTTGATTGACAATATCGTCGTAAGCAGTATTAGCTTGCTATATATAAGCAGCACCTGTCAAGTCCTGATGTTGTGTAGGCCAGTAAACAACACTGCATACCTATCAGCCATGGTATTCATCCATCTATATACAACTATTAAAGTTTTCCTTTTCAAACTGTGACATACACATAACATCTCCTGCTGAACCAGTTCATGATCATCAGAGAAAAATGACTTTCGCTTTTAGTGAGAACATTAGCTAGCAAGTTGTTACGCAGGCGGAGACACACTGTCAATCTAATGCCATGGCCTTTTCACAGCGGCAGAATAAAACAGCGTGTGAGAGACGCAGCAGATCAATTGCTCTGACAAGTTCGCCCTTAATGGCTGTACAGATTACAGATGATTGACACTAGTATAACTACTCATCACACTTTAATTACAGGGCCTGAGATGGCATCACATCCACTGAAAGCTGTTGGAGGGCATGTTTCAATGCATTTACTTGTTTGTCTGCTGTAAGTAATTGTGATACCGCCTGCACTAAATGTCTAGACCAGTGGTTCCCAAACCTGTCCTGGAGGCCCCCCATGCCCAGCACCTTTTGTATGTCTCGCTTATCTAACACACCTGATTCCACTCATCAGCTCGTTAGTAGAGACTGCAATAACTAAATTGGGTGTGTCTGATTAGGGAGACATACAACATGTGCAGGGCAGAGGGTCCTCCAGGACAGGTTTGGGAACCACTGGTCTAGATCTATACAGCTAATAAAACAATGCAGAGGTGCAATTGTCAGGAAGTCCAGAAATAATCGATACATATGAATTCTTATTTATAATGTTGATTTTTATTTTTAATCCTTAATGAATTGGTGAATCAGCAAACTTTAAAACAATCTTTGTTTTAATACACTGTTTAAAAAAAAAGTGGTAAATAAATATAGCAAACGATATTCACAAGAAACCACTTTACTTCAGAATGTCCAGTTTAATTCAATGTGCAACTTATGGAATAATTATGAAAAATAAAAATATAATATAATATTGTGACTTATCTCGTAATTCAGATTAAATTTTTCCTGTTCTGTTTATATCTAACAATTCTTTGTTTTCTCACAATATATCTCACAATTCTGAGAAGAAAAGTAGGAATTGTGTGATAAAAACTTGCAATTGCAAGAAAAATAAAAGTTAGAATTGACAAAAGGTCGCGATTATTGTTTTTTTTTTCGTATCAGGAAAACAATCAAACAAACAAAAACAATGAGATGTGAAGTCAGAACTGCAATAAAAAAAGTGAGTTTATGGCTCACACATTTTATATAAGAGTTTATATCTTGTGATTCTGAGCATTTCTCAAAATTGTGAGAAGGAAAGTCTGAATTGTGAGATAAAAGGTCACAATTACCTAATTACCTTTATTTATTTATTTAATTGATTGACTGTCCATCTTTTGTTGCTTAGTTACTCGCTAATTCTTTGTAATTAAATATGAAATTTACTAGGAATTTCTGAGTGAAAATTGTTTCTACAATTATACAGTATATATATGTTTTTTTTGTTTGTTTTTTTACTAATTACAAGCTTCACATGTCTGCTTTTGTCAAAAATCGCTCTATTCACTTCCATTTAAAATACCACACTGCATTCTTGCATTTTTATATTCATTTTAACTTACCTTGTATTGAATCCAGAATATCCATTTATTTAGAATAAACCGCATACTGATGATTAAGACAACAGCAGTCACTGAGGCACACGATATTAGTCGCAGTGGCAAAGCTGTGCTTGTGTTAACTAATAAGCAACAGATATAAATACACTTGAGAAGTTGTTGCATCTGTGAAGTTTTCCAGATTGTTTTTTTTTTCTTCCGTGCTTGCTGTGGAGGATGCAGATGAAAAAGACAAGCGGATGTGAACGTACGCCTGTTGAATCTCTGAAGAATGCAGCCACACACCTGCAACTCGATTGCACCCTGAAATAAAAGAAGCACAGCTAGAATTAAAGTTATATTAGGGTTCCCTATGAAGTGCCATTGCTTTATGGAAAAAATAGTGCCAAGAGACAGATGGAACAACACTTTGGTTGGACTGAGAAATCGTGTGCTTGTGTTTTGAGCTTAGCAGATGGTGCATTGTGGGTAAAATGCAGCAAAAACGAAAGGCGTTAGAGGTTGTAGAAACATTGATAAACAAGTGGGTTCTTTAGAGATTTTAAATCAATGGGGCTCTTTGGTATAATGTCTATTTGGAGTGTGTGATTGCTGCACTTGTTAAATTTCATGGCAAATCTGCCATTAGGCTAATGCAACACTTGTACGATTTTATGAAGTAATTGTGTGTAATTTAGGGTGGCATGATTGCGGTTTAAAATGATAAGTTATATTTTATTAAGAAAAATATCTGTGTGTTATTCAGCTCCTTCATACCAGTGAGGCTTGTTTTCAAATGAAAGAATATTTCTGATGAAGATCGGCCACTCTTGCCCTTGCTAGATAATTTTCAGCCTTCCGAGAGTATTTAGAATTTGGATCTCCAGCGGGCACGTTGCTTTTTCATCTGCACACTGACATTTTGTTATTATTATTTATTTTTTACCTGACCAGTTCTCTTAAAGGTGGGAGCTGTCATTTAGCCTATGTCACCTTGGATAATAACTGCTGGAAAAGTGTGCGTGTTAGGCAGAGAGAGAGAGAGAACGAGAGTGGGGAACATGCTGTGAGGCATACTAAGAAAATCAAAAAAGTAAAGGTAGATGAAAACATCTAGACTGGACGTGACAGTTTAATGTGTTTTCTAATGCAATAATTAAATCAGTAAGAAATGCCTTCAGGTTCTAATTGATTCACTCTTGCCTTTTAATAATTAAGAGACTTTTTGAAGCTGATTTGAAAATACTAATATTTTCAAAATCATTTTAAACAAAGATAGATCCTTATTTCAGTTTACTCCATGTGAATGTACTGTGATCCCTCTCATACCCACTCAAATGGTTTCTGAAACCACTTTGTCAGTCCATCAAAGGTAAACTGTGATATTTGACATGATCAAACATTTTGTGGCATCAAATGCAATGTTTTGCAGTCACAGAAAGAAAAAAAAACATGTGAATCACTAACTGATTGGCATTAAAAGACAGAAAAAAAGGAGTCAGTAAGGAAAGTGCATTTTTTTGCTAATACTTCTATTTTCATAATTATTTAAATATGTTTTCAAATTCACCCAATTTTTCTTTATAATTATTATAATTTTTTCCTGTGGATGCACCATATTGTCTTTCATTATTTTGCGGACTTTATTAAGCAATTACAATTTTATGATTTAATCACATGCAATTTAGGGTGGCAAGATTGGAATGTAAAATATATCAGTGCATAATTCAGTTTATTCATATCCACTGCAGTGCTTATTTTTTTAAAAGAAAGTGTATCTCTGATGAAGATTGGCCTTGCTTTCCTGCCTCTGTTCCTGCCATTTTTGTTTACTTGTCTTTTTTTCAGTGCAGTATATTGTTTGCCGTAATTTTGTACAAATGCTATTAGATAAATTAGGCTTTCACAAAGTTATATAGTTGAATATAGTTTTATCAGAATTTAGTGGACTTTCTTACCAAGAAGACAAAAGTGTCAGCAAAGAGCATCTTCATTATGATATAAGGCATAATATCAGAGTAGGCCTAAATATTTTGATAATGTTTTTGGATATTACAAACCCGATTCCAAAAAAGTTGGGACACTGTACAAATTGTGAATAAAAACAGAATGCAATGTGGAAGTTTCAAATTTCAATATTTTATTCAGAATACAACATAGATGACATATCAAATGTTTAAAATGAGAAAATGTATCATTTTAAGGGAAAAATAGGTTGATTTTAAATTTCATGGCATCAACACATCTCAAAAAAGTTGGGACAAGGCCATGTTTACCACTGTGTGGCATCCCCTCTTCTTTTTATAACAGTCTGCAAACGTCTGGGACGGAGGAAACCAGTTGCTCAAGTTTAGGAATAGGAATGTTGTCCCATTCTTGTCTAATACAGGCTTCTGGAATTGGGTTTGTAAATAAACCAGTGAGTATGATTTTTATTTTATTTTTTTTTTAATTTATATATTTTTTTTGTGGGAGGGAAAGTTCCCATATATTTGAGTGCCTATTTAAACATGACTAAAACTCATCTAATTCAGCTGCTTACTTAGTAATGCAGTTTTCTTAAAAAATTTTAACACCATGTCATAATCTTTTTTTTGAAGGCATAGGGTGGGACACATTATGCCCACAGTGACAGCCTTTTGGTGCTGTATTGCTCAAATGCTTAACCTCTGCTCTCACACGCTTAATCATGTATTATTCCTACATTTTGCCTACATTTCTGCACCTGTCCTCACAGTTTGCCATCAAAGACCACACAGGGGCTGTAGACAAGGCTGACATTTACTTGCACAAACAGGAGCAGCTTGGTGTTGCCACTCTGTAGAGACGACAAAATGAAGACTCCCTAAGTGTAAAACAAATACATCGCAATGTGCACACCTTTACAGCAGTATACAAGTATTTTCCATGGTTTTAAAGGGATAGCTCACCCAAAAATGAAAATTCTGTCCTAATTTATTCATCCTCATGACATTCCAAACCTATTTGATTTTTTTTTTCTCCTGTGTAACACAAAATAAGTCGTTTTGAAGAATGTTGGTTACCAAACTGTTTCGGCTGACATCCATTAAATGCACAAAAATATAATGGTCAATGGGAACCAAAAATGCTTGGTTAATTTTTGGGTAGACTATCCTTTATACTCACTTTGTACCGATGCTTTAATTATTGTTCTACTGTAAGCATGTAGATGGATGGCATAAGAGTTCAATCAATGGATGCTATGTAGAATTTCAAACTTACAAACTCTAGATAAAATAATCTGCGTATACAGTATTGCAGCAATGTTGCTTCAATGTTTTGTGAGATTTGCCTCAGTAATCTCTACAGTATCACTAGAAACGCTTTTTTTAAAAGTTTTCTAGAGGTTTTATTCATGATATCAGTTAAAATGGATAAAAGGGAAAGATTATTCTTCACTAGAAACATTGACATGCATATATGTCTGGCTTAGGCCACCCAAGCAAATTATGTTTAAAGGTATCGCAGTACTTAAAGGTCACTTCCTTAAGGGATAGTGAGAATCCATCGAAGTGCTTGCTCAGCATCTGGGAACCATCCAGCAGCAAGGTACACACTTGAACCATGAGACGTCTTTTAAGAAGTGGACTGGAAAGGCTTGTTGCAGCTAAGAAACCGTTCTTGTAGAAAGCCAGCTAGCTGAAGAGATTACAGTAGCTATGCGAAAGTCCATGAAGCGCAGAGTGACAACCAATGGCTGAAAGTCCTGTAGAGGACAAATCTGAAAATTTCTGATTCACAAAGACAGCAGTATGTCAAAAGAAGAGTTGGTTAGACGCACGCCAATGTCTGCAGACTTCTGTGAATCTTATGGCATATTTCTCTTAGTTTGGGGATGCAGCAGCTGATGATTGAGTCAATAACATGGAATTTCATCATGCCTTGCTGTTCCTTGAAAGTGTTTTTTTTTTGTTTTGGGAGAAGTGACTGATGGCAAAAGCTTAATTTTTCAACAACATTACAAGCTCCAACACTAGAATCTTATAATATATTATAATACTACAATATTATTATATATTTTAATTAATACCTACTCTGAGCGAATGCTACCAGCCACTTACTGCCTTATTCCCAGTAATACTAAAGCCGTGTGGGATTGATTTAATAAGGAAAAAAATAAAGGAAAATAAAATTATGAAGGAAAAAAAAAACCTACACAGAGAAAGAATCCTTCAGGAAACATGGACGAGTATTTTGTTTTAGTGTTGCTTTCCAGGGGAAGTATAAAGTATGGGGTCAGTAAAGAAATGTAAAATATGAATAATTATAATAATAATAAAAAAAGAAGTCTTGACCCCAAACTTTTGAAAGCTAGTGTATTTATTATTTTTGATAAATAAATATACAAATTTGTAAAGATATAAATAAATATAAGTCAGGGTTTTAGTAGGATTTTAAAAGGTCTCATTTCACCCTTCCACAAATTAAGGCCTTAAAAAGTCTTGAATCAGAGCAGAACATCTTAAATGAATAAAGTCATGACATTACATGTTACAGTACAAATATCTAAACATCCCTACATCGAAATATATTTATTTCAGATGCAAACTGGGGATATGAAGTCTTGTTTTCTGAGAAAACTAAATTAAGCAAGTTAAAAAACTTGTCTAAAACAAGAATCAAATATGTCAGTGGGGAATGAAAACGTGTTTTCCTGCTGAATTAAGTTGATTTTTCTGAGCCCACTGGTAGATATTTGTTCTTGTTTTAAGTTTAATTCTGATCAATATCTCATAAAACAAGACCTCTTATCTCATGTCATTTTGTTTCTCAAGTAAGAATAGAGGCATATTCTTCCATTAATTTTTTTCGTTATCTTTACTGGGTCTTAGAAAAAGTTATTTAAAAGTCTTGTTCTTGGCTTGTTTTACCCTTTTGAAGAATAAACTATTTGATTTACAAAATAATGTTTACATTTATTGTGTAGCATGACGTGGTGGTCTTGTGTATGATTTATAATTCAATTCAATTCAAGTTTATTTGTATAGCGCTTTTCACGATACAAATCGTTGCAAAGCAACTTTACAGCAAATTAAGTTTCTACAATATTTAGTGGCAGCTTATGAGTGGTGACTGTCAGTTAATGTACATAGGGCAGAAATGTATGGAAAAATCAATTAAACACGTAATCAAACAGACGATGAACACTATTAACAGCAATTATTATATGATGCAATCAAACTTATAGCAAAATGTGGTAGTTCTGTATGTTGGTTCAGGGTTGGCATCATCTGAGGTCCTCTGAGGGGATGCATCATCTCTTCTCAGGTGTTCTGGATCCAGACTGAAGCTTGTGTAAATCCTAGTAAAAACAGAGAAACAAATAGAGACATAATTAGCGTAGCTGCTGTTCCAACCAAGCGAAATTGATTTGTTTAACCCAAACTGTGAATTTGTTTAACCCATAATGTGCATTTGATCAGATATAACTACAGTACAAGATTATGAGATGCATTATTTGAATGCTTGGCCAAAGAGATGCGTCTTTAATCTAGATTTAAACAGAGAGAGTGTGTCTGAACCCCGAACGTTATCAGGAAGGCTATTCCAGAGTTTGGGAGCCAAATGCGAAAAAGCTCTACCTCCTTCAGTGGACTTTGCTATCCTAGGTACTACCAAAAATCCAGAGGTTTGCGACCTTAGGGAGCGGGATGGATTGTAGCGTGGTAGAAGACTAGTTAGGTACGCAGGAGCTAACCTATTAAGGGCCTTATAGGTAAGTAATAATATTTTGTAACTGATACGGAACTTAATAGGTAGCCAGTGCAGAGACTGTAAAATTGGGGTAATATGATCATATTTTCTTGACCTGGTAAAGACTCTAGCCGCTGCATTTTGGACTACCTTTAGCTTGTTTATTGAAGATGCAGGACAACCACCTAGCAGTGCATTACAATAGTCCAGTCTATTTATAATGTGAACACTAGTTTGCCATTGCTTGAATACAATACAGTATAACTTGCTTTGACCGTAAAAATTTGAATATCATCGAATAATGCATTTCTAGTTGCTGCTTGTCTCCACAGAAATTGCCGCTCACATTCTCAGCATCTCTTGCAGTGCATCTGCAACAGACAGACACAATGACAACATTACAGCTGGCACCTTCTCCTCCTGAGTTGTTACCTAGCTACAGTGGTAAAGAGCTGTCGTTAGTACTCACGGATGCAAAAGTACAGCCATTCAGAACCAAATGTTACTATGTGACAAGAGACCTGCGGAGGCTAAGGGAACGGGAACTTGAGTACTGTATGAAAACCAAGTACTGTATGAAAACACCCTACGCCATGGTATAAGCGAAAGAGTGATTAAAGACCTGTACATCACACACAAGTGTGGCATCCAGGACAGCCTATCGTCATTTACTAATTGGGCCGAGAAATGAAAAGGCCATCTGTGTAAAAATGTGTCGTGGTCAGAGAGGCAGGGGAGGATCTATACTTACAAGATTTATAGTTACAAAGTGCAGTGCTGCCAGCCAGCTGTGTGTGATTTTGTCCATCTCCTCGCCTACATTTCCACTCCCTGCTATTCCGCTAATGACCGTAACTCGCCACCAGCTTCATTAATTCGGAATGCACCGCATGTGAGTGTTTCAAACTGAAACCTATTTGCTGGCTGGCAATAAGCTATAGGGAAAATGAGCAAGTTCATTTTATTCCCTCAGAAATAGTAGGAGCTGTGGGGAAAGTGTTGGTTATGTTTTCATCACCTTTTACTACAAATGATTTTGGTGCTGACAGTTCCAACAAACACCCAGCTGTTGGTTGCAAAGTTGTACTATTGCTTTTATTGCCACATTCCATGAATACAGTACAGTACTGAGTACAGTAATGAGACCTATTAGATATGAGAAATAACTATTATATCCACATCAAGTATTTAGATTTACGTCCCTGGTTTTCGTAAAAGTTTGCAAAAACCATAAATCCCAGAGAAAATTACTAGATGTTTGATGATCAACATTTTGCAGTTACTTACAGTTTATTTAAAAATAAAGTTCTTTAATGTATTGTTTAGTTTTTTGCATTGTTCTTCTATGGTAAAGACGTTGTCACCTTGGCATAAGACATTAATTATAGACACAATTATTCCACAGAACAAGGTGTAACAAGAAACTGTGATGATTTCGTGGAATAGTCACTAATGAGCTACATACATTTAGTCTTATCTGCATAAGCCTACCATAATTATGCACAGTACAACATAAAGTAAATAAAATTTTTCAAAAACAAACAAAAATGTCCTTCAGCAGCATATTCCTGTAAGGCACACATCTCTGTAGCAACTTTTGTCCTGCATCAGCTAAATTATGTTTAAATGACACAAAAGATGGAATAAATTATATTGTATAATGTACATTATGTCCCAGCTGGTTGCAGGGGCAAAGAGGAGTACTTTGAGGTAGGATCTGTTTGCAGTAATTAGCATTGCACTAATGCAGTAACAAAAGCAAACTCTTTGAAACAGGGGGGTACAAAATAAACATGAAACAAACCAACTTTGTGTAGACAAGAAATGATGAGGAACAATTGAGACCGAGGGCTATATGTACAAAGAAACAGACAAGGAACCAAAGTAAACATAGTTGCAAAAAGCAGGTAACCATGAAAACACATGAGAACTCACTGGGGCAACCAAAGCAAAAATCAAGGGCATAATCAGAAACCAGGGATACAGCTTGGGACTAACATGAACAGAAATAATTTACAAAGGTCCAATATCACAGAACAAGTACCTAACCATATAATTCTATCACATTTATATATACATTTATATACATAAGTAAAACATTAGGGTGTGTGTGTGTGTGTGTGTGTGTGCATACCCGATATCTCCTATGTTACTAGGATCAAATGTCCCCCACAAGGATAGCAATACAAGTACATTTGGACCTTTTTTGATCCCCATGAGGAAACAAGCTTATAAATCATACAGAATTAAGTGTGTGGTTGTTTAATTTTTTTGAAAATTTAAAAATGTTGTGTGCGGAGTACAGTTAGGGTAAGGGTAAAGAAAATACAGTTTGGTCAGTATAAAAACAATTATGCCTAAGGAATGTCCCCATATTCCCCCATAGGAATACCTGTGTGTGTGTGTGTGTGTGTGTGTGTGTGTGTGTGTGTGTGTGTGTGTG
>NW_015505230.1:275517-277736 GCF_001515645.1 Sinocyclocheilus grahami
TCATATTTTCTTGACCTGGTAAAGACTCTAGCCGCTGCATTTTGGACTACCTTTAGCTTGTTTATTGAAGATGCAGGACAACCACCTAGCAGTGCATTACAATAGTCCAGTCTATTTATAATGTGAACACTAGTTTGCCATTGCTTGAATACAATACAGTATAACTTGCTTTGACCGTAAAAATTTGAATATCATCGAATAATGCATTTCTAGTTGCTGCTTGTCTCCACAGAAATTGCCGCTCACATTCTCAGCATCTCTTGCAGTGCATCTGCAACAGACAGACACAATGACAACATTACAGCTGGCACCTTCTCCTCCTGAGTTGTTACCTAGCTACAGTGGTAAAGAGCTGTCGTTAGTACTCACGGATGCAAAAGTACAGCCATTCAGAACCAAATGTTACTATGTGACAAGAGACCTGCGGAGGCTAAGGGAACGGGAACTTGAGTACTGTATGAAAACCAAGTACTGTATGAAAACACCCTACGCCATGGTATAAGCGAAAGAGTGATTAAAGACCTGTACATCACACACAAGTGTGGCATCCAGGACAGCCTATCGTCATTTACTAATTGGGCCGAGAAATGAAAAGGCCATCTGTGTAAAAATGTGTCGTGGTCAGAGAGGCAGGGGAGGATCTATACTTACAAGATTTATAGTTACAAAGTGCAGTGCTGCCAGCCAGCTGTGTGTGATTTTGTCCATCTCCTCGCCTACATTTCCACTCCCTGCTATTCCGCTAATGACCGTAACTCGCCACCAGCTTCATTAATTCGGAATGCACCGCATGTGAGTGTTTCAAACTGAAACCTATTTGCTGGCTGGCAATAAGCTATAGGGAAAATGAGCAAGTTCATTTTATTCCCTCAGAAATAGTAGGAGCTGTGGGGAAAGTGTTGGTTATGTTTTCATCACCTTTTACTACAAATGATTTTGGTGCTGACAGTTCCAACAAACACCCAGCTGTTGGTTGCAAAGTTGTACTATTGCTTTTATTGCCACATTCCATGAATACAGTACAGTACTGAGTACAGTAATGAGACCTATTAGATATGAGAAATAACTATTATATCCACATCAAGTATTTAGATTTACGTCCCTGGTTTTCGTAAAAGTTTGCAAAAACCATAAATCCCAGAGAAAATTACTAGATGTTTGATGATCAACATTTTGCAGTTACTTACAGTTTATTTAAAAATAAAGTTCTTTAATGTATTGTTTAGTTTTTTGCATTGTTCTTCTATGGTAAAGACGTTGTCACCTTGGCATAAGACATTAATTATAGACACAATTATTCCACAGAACAAGGTGTAACAAGAAACTGTGATGATTTCGTGGAATAGTCACTAATGAGCTACATACATTTAGTCTTATCTGCATAAGCCTACCATAATTATGCACAGTACAACATAAAGTAAATAAAATTTTTCAAAAACAAACAAAAATGTCCTTCAGCAGCATATTCCTGTAAGGCACACATCTCTGTAGCAACTTTTGTCCTGCATCAGCTAAATTATGTTTAAATGACACAAAAGATGGAATAAATTATATTGTATAATGTACATTATGTCCCAGCTGGTTGCAGGGGCAAAGAGGAGTACTTTGAGGTAGGATCTGTTTGCAGTAATTAGCATTGCACTAATGCAGTAACAAAAGCAAACTCTTTGAAACAGGGGGGTACAAAATAAACATGAAACAAACCAACTTTGTGTAGACAAGAAATGATGAGGAACAATTGAGACCGAGGGCTATATGTACAAAGAAACAGACAAGGAACCAAAGTAAACATAGTTGCAAAAAGCAGGTAACCATGAAAACACATGAGAACTCACTGGGGCAACCAAAGCAAAAAACAAGGGCATAATCAGAAACCAGGGATACAGCTTGGGACTAACATGAACAGAAATAATTTACAAAGGTCCAATATCACAGAACAAGTACCTAACCATATAATTCTATCACATTTATATATACATTTATATACATAAGTAAAACATTAGGGTGTGTGTGTGTGTGTGTGTGTGTGCATACCCGATATCTCCTATGTTACTAGGATCAAATGTCCCCCACAAGGATAGCAATACAAGTACATTTGGACCTTTTTTGATCCCCATGAGGAAACAAGCTTATAAATCATACAGAATTAAGTGTGTGGTTGTTTAATTTTTTTGAAAATTTAAAAATGTTGTGTGCGGAGTACAGTTAGGGTAAGGGTC
>NW_015505230.1:277814-290071 GCF_001515645.1 Sinocyclocheilus grahami
TTTGTGTGTGTGTGTGTGTGTGTGTGTGTGTGTGTGTGTGTGTGTGTGTGTGTGTGTGTGTGTGTGTGTGTGCGCGCGCGTGCGTGCGTGCGTGCGTGCGCACAGATTTGACTAATTGTGAGGTCCAAATGTGTACACCAATAGTGTCTCCACTAATGTAGTTAAACCTGTATAGTGAAACCTGAAACACCTCACTTAGTGTAAAAGATTTATAAATTGGCCATATCATGTTGAAAGTTATGAGTAGTTTACATAACAACAATGTACCAAAAACGGAAACGTTTTACCTTTGCGTTTTTGAAAAATTTTGAGTACAGACGTCAACATTGTCACAATTTTGACATTTTGTCAAAATGTCCCTGTTCACACGGATCCACGAAAATTACTAAAAATGCTGTATTATGCATGCTAGGCCAGTAGTTGGCGATGTCACTTGGTAAAGAAACACTACATGTCTGCACACATTCCTATAGACCGAACACATAATATACATGCGCGATGTCTCCGTTTTCACATTTTCGTAGTTTACACTGAGATCATAATTGGTATCATTTTCAAAACTGCGCACTCTGAATCATGATTTCAAAAGTTCTTTTTTTTCAGGCCCCCAAAATGCCATTGTCCTCTAAATAAATGGGCAAAACGCAAAACATTTTTTCCGTTTTTTTTTTTAAATGTGTCGTGCAAATACCTCCTGAATTCAGTATTTTGCACAGGTTTATGTTTAGGGATAGGGGACGGGATAGGCAGTAGAAATATAATTAATCTGATATAAAAACAATTGAAGTCTATGAGATTTCCTCACTAATATTATGAAACTAACGTGTGTGTGTGTGTGTGTGTGTGTGTGACATCCCACCTAGGTATGTAATTTGAACAGTCTTTTGAACTCCAAGAAAATCCTGAGTGTATTCAGCGGTTCGGTTTGTATGGATTTGCTGGACATGATGTTTATTCCAGACATTTTCAGAAGATCGCATTGAACAGATGCTGCTAAACCTGGATAAACTTGACCTGACAGATGCCCATAGGATTATAGGTATTAGCTTTCAGAGGGAGTGGGTGCGAAATGGAATGTTTGGTTGTAAAAATTGATGTCTCGTAAGTTATTATCAGCTGTAGGCGAGGATTAGTTTAAGCAGATGGATGCTGCTTGTTAGTATGTGACACAGATACAGCGGTGATTTACATACTGCTTTGCTGTTCAAGCATCACATTTACAGACCGTGATTGGTTTTTCCCGAAGCTCTACCTGGAAAGTAATTAATTATGCATTTGTCAGGTGTAGCAACATGTGAGGCAACAAAACAAAACAGAACAACAAAAAAAAGTCTTGTTTTTGGACTATCTCCCTCATGACTTTGCCCTCATTCAAATGCTGGAGATTGAATGAGCTGTTGTGGTTTGCCTTCAGAAGCACGTTTGCTAACGTCAAAAATTCCTTGCAAAAAATCGAGCCGTTTTCTAAGTTGTTTACCCTAAGGGAACAACTACCTCATTGTGAGTCTTGCGCTCTTATACTCCTAAATATGCAAACGTTCTTTGACTGCTAAAGAATGTTTAGCAGCTAATGATGCAAATGTATGCTGTTAATTATTTTGCTCACAATCGTAACTTTTGCAAAGCTAGCTTCGATGCTACAGGGACATCGCTGGAAATAGAAGAACGTGGGAGAAGGGCACAAGATTAAACACAAGTCACAGCATCTTTTTTAGTGCCATTTGTGTTGTTGCAGCAAAAATACATTGTATTTCAGAATTAGTAGCAGCACGAGGTGATGATAGTAATAGCGTGAACTGTTTCTCGGTGGATGACTCCTCGGTTCTGGAGAAGCTGAGCGAGAGATTACCGGCTGTAATACGCACCATGTCTAACTGAAGTAGATGGATTTGTGTCTTTTAATGCTGAGCGCATGGGATCTTGTAATTTAAGCCTAGAACGCCACCTTTTATTCATCATTGCATTGATTAGTAATGCAGAATGACTTTGCAAGGAAGATCTGGCGTGTAGCTCTAAATGTGCCCTTTTAGAGGATTACATTGTGTAAAATAGCAGACAAACACAAGCCTTCAACCTTACTGTGTAATTGCATGTGTGATGCCCTTTCACATAGGTAACTAAGTTTATCACTTGGAACTAATTTTTTATTTTAAATGTATTATTTTTCAAATTTAGTTTAATTGCATTATGCAATTATGTGTTTCATATTTTTATTTTATTTTTTATTTTATTTTATTTGAACACTTTATCACTTTATTAAGGTCTACCATTTTTTAGCAACATGTTTCAATTCCTAATTGCTAATAGGTGTGTAATTATAATATATAATTACACACCTATTAATATACATATATATATATATACAACAACTTTTACTATTGTTATAAAAACATTTCTATTTCAAATAAATGCTGTTCTTTTGAACTTTAGATTTATCAAATAATCCTGAAAAAATTGTACCACTGTGCAACAAAACTGCATTTTTTTTGAGAGAGAGAGAAAATAAAATAAAAACGAATCTAAACTTTTGAACAGTAGTGTATTATGGTTTCTAAAAAAAAAAAAAAAAAGTAGCAAAAATTGTTTTCAACAGTAATAATAATAAACAAAAATAAATTATTTTTACCAAAACTGTACCAAATCAGCATAGTAGGATGATTTCTGAAGGATCATGTGACACTGAAGACTGGAGTAATGATACTGAAAATTCAGCTTTGCAAAAATGTGTTATAGCTGAAAACACTTATTATAAATGTAATAATATTTCACAATATGACAAGTTATTACTGTATTTTTTTGACCAAATAAATGCAGCCATGGTTATTAAGGTCTACCATTTTTTAGCAATATGTTTCAATTCCTAATTGCTAATAGGTGTGTAATTATAATATATAATTACACACCTATTAATATACATATATATATATACAACAACTTTTACTATTGTTATAAAAACATTTCTATTTCAAATAAATGCTGTTCTTTTGAACTTTAGATTTATCAAATAATCCTGAAAAAATTGTACCACTGTGCAACAAAACTGCATTTTTTTTGAGAGAGAGAGAAAATAAAATAAAAACGAATCTAAACTTTTGAACAGTAGTGTATTATGGTTTCTAAAAAAAAAAAAAAAAAGTAGCAAAAATTGTTTTCAACAGTAATAATAATAAACAAAAATAAATTATTTTTACCAAAACTGTACCAAATCAGCATAGTAGGATGATTTCTGAAGGATCATGTGACACTGAAGACTGGAGTAATGATACTGAAAATTCAGCTTTGCAAAAATGTGTTATAGCTGAAAACACTTATTATAAATGTAATAATATTTCACAATATGACAAGTTATTACTGTATTTTTTTGACC
This sequence comes from Sinocyclocheilus grahami, assembly GCF_001515645.1. Classification (NCBI taxonomy): domain Eukaryota; kingdom Metazoa; phylum Chordata; class Actinopteri; order Cypriniformes; family Cyprinidae; genus Sinocyclocheilus; species Sinocyclocheilus grahami. Next base: position 281,182 of record NW_015505230.1, read on the forward strand.
AAATAAATGCAGCCATGGTGACCATAGAAGACCTATTTAAAAACAATTCTAAAATTTTAACCATTCATACTGGAACCTATATGATTTTCATTAAAATTATTTTCATTAAAATGATTTACATTTGAATTACATTTTATGAGGTAAACATTTTATATAAGCAATAAGGAACTTGAGGCTGTGCGGTATTTTGAATATATTCATGGCTTAAAGGTGCAATAGGTGATTGTCTTCAGAAAATTTTTTTGTTATGCTGGTTGAAAGTCTCTTCACATCCCGATAGCAATCATTAAGTTAAGTGGTCTAAATGTATTTATCTGTATTTATATATTCTGTGGAACTCCTAGGACCAAGAAGTGTTCGTCCAATCAAAATGATCGGTCCGAGTGTTTTAATTGGCTTTCCTACCTGCCGGTCAGCGTATGTATTTGCATACCTCTGCGCACCCGGTTTGCGCAGACAGAATACGTCATCAGCGCGTTCCATACACGCACACTGTGCAGACAGAGCGAGAATGGCAGACAAACATTAACAACCCGATCTTCCTTCCTGGTATTGTAGTACTTTTAAAGTTTTCTCACCGGTGAATGACACATGATTTAGCAAAGCGGTTCCCAATCCCAGTCCTCGCGCCCCGCCACTGATGTAGTCTATTGTAGTAATGTTGTCTCTGGTATTCTGGTCTGTGAGCATAAATGCGTTCAGGGGGCGTGGCTTTGGACGGCAATTGCAGGGAGGGTGGAACGTTCGCTTTCATTGCTATAAGGCTAAAGTTAGCATTTTCCAATATCTCCTACTGCACCTGTAAGGATTGGCAGATGGGTCACTGCGTGCCGTGCTTAAAGGCTTTTAGCTGTGGCTAGTCACAATATATGATGGCCTCTCGTACCTCATGGATCATGATGTAAGCATGAGCAACCTTTTTATGCATGTGCATGCACTCCATCAGCTCTGTGTGTAATCCTGTATCAAACTGTGTATGTCCCTACGTGACTTCTCTTTTGAGTGTGTGAGCAAGCCGAGTGTGTGTTCGTCTGCACCTTTACCTCAGTTTAAGTAAGTTGTTTCAGTGCTGTTAGAGCTGAATTTCTCAGCTCACTGCTCATCCAGATGGTGCAAATCTTTAGCCGGATTCCCGCCTGTCAACTCGCTGTGTCTAACCTCCCTCTTCATGTCTCGCGTGAATGCCTCCTGACGCAGCCTCCCAGGCGTTCTGAACTTCCCTTAATGTGGAAAACACAATTCCATTGCCAAGCCAAGAGGCCATTTAACTTCTCAGAATATTCATGAGGGCTAATAGTTTTGCATGTCTTTTGTATTTGTTTTACATAGTAATGGCGGAATAGTTAATCATGGCACTTGAGCTGGTAAAAAGTTTGGAATAATACGCCTCTTCATCTCTGGAGATTTGTGTTTTTTGAATACTTTTCTCACAAAGCTGGATACCTTTCCACTGTCTACATCATTTTCAACAGCAAACTTACACATGCAAAATAAAGAAAAAAAAAATGAATTCATTATTCCATGTAAAGCGTACCTTTGTACTGAGTGATCACATGCTTTTGCAAGCTACACTCTTAAAAATAAAGGTGCTTCACGATGCCATAGAAGAACCTTTTTGTCTAAATGGTTCCATAAAGAACCTTTAACATCTGAAGAACCTTTCTGTTTCACAAAAGGTTCTTTGTGGCAAAATAAGGTTCTTCAGATTACAAAAAGGTAAGAAAGAGATGGTTCTTTAAAGAACCTTTGACTGAATGGTTCTTTGTGGAACCAAAAATGGTTCTTCTATGACATCGCTTGAAGAACCTTTTGAAGCACCTTTATTTTTAAGAGTGTAGCCTGACTTTGATGAAACAAATGACAGCTTTCATAATACTATTTTGTTAATGTTAAATGCAATATATAATAAATTATAAAACTAGCAACTATAAATAAAATGTAAAATTTAAAAAATGTATAAGCTGTCATAAATTGTAAACTTCAACTTTATTTAACAAGTTTACTTTCAAAGTCCACAGGGAAGAAGCTGTCTAGTTTTAAAACAGCCTTAATGAATGCAGCCATACTGCAGTTTTTGCAAACTTGAGTAAAGGTTTAGAGAAATGAAAAGTTAGGGGCCTGCGTGTCAAAGATAACCCCAACCCCAAACAACACTGATGCACGATTGGCACATATTTCACCATGCTGTCTTCTGCCTGTGTCTCAGGATCACGATCATTGAGCGTGCTCTTAGCTCGACAGGGAAATGAAGAAAGAAAGGATTAGTGCAGCTATTGCCATCTCAAGCTATCTACACAGGACGCCAGATGATTTAGAGTGCTGTATATAAGAGCATCAGGAATTTATAGCTAACTTAATTAACTGGTATAAAAGTGAATTATGAAAATGGCCAGACACAGGAACAATAACACTTGGTTGCTCATTTCCATAATTTCATAACCTACTCATTCTGACTCATTCTTCTCCTTCTGCAGGGCAGGTCAACACTTCATTGGGGAAGGCGGAAATTCTCTGACAGTATTTAAGAGGTGTCTGCATGTGATCACCCGTTTGATCATTTTTAATAGATTAATTAAATAGTTAAAGGAATGGTTTGAAACAAATATAAGTTAAAGGTGAAGTGTGTCACTTCAGAGCCTCTAGAGTTTTGGTACTTGAACTCAGACTCCAAAATGTTTCCAAGTACAGACAAATTCACGTCATGTGTAACCCATCTTTCATTGACTATATTCTATATAAAAAGTTAGGAGAAACTTAGGAGGATTTAAAGTTAATTAGCAGAGTATATATAAATTAAAACTGGATTCAGATTAGATTAAAAACGTGACAAAAAGTGACTATTTCATGGTAAAGTCTAGTACAAATAAATAAATTCAGTAAATGTAACATGCATAAGATACTGTATTTAATCTTTGTAATCTATGGGTAAATATCTGTATTTGCACTTCCAAAAAAAAAAAAAAAAAAACTCTAAATTACCTGCATCTTTGAATTTAGCCCAGCTAGTTGTTGTTTTTGAATTGAGTCCCTTGAAAATCCCACATGAGAAAGCTAAATGTGTCCTCCTGCCGCTAATTTGAGTCATAAATTGGGCTAATCTTGCCATCTGCCTTGCTAGCATAAACATTTTGTGCTTGACAGATCATTTAAACACTGTAGAGATCTCTAAGATTCTGAACGTCTAGCTTCTGGAGACCAAGCTGTTAGTGCTGAAATTCTCTGAACTATCCTGGCATCGCAACATTTATTTATTCTTAACGTGTTAATATTCATTAACAAATTTGACCAGTCGTACATTTGTCTAATAGCACTTTATTTATTTATTTATTTTGGGCTGTCAGCACACGCAAAATGAATAATTCATAAGGTACTGCCACCTAGATGTATAAAACTTTTCTTGAACATTTACTTGTAATTAGTTATAGCTCATAACTAGCAAATGTCATATTGGCGAAAAATTGGTGATATAGTCATAATACTCTCTAACCTTCTTATCTAGTCAGCATACCACAGGTTGACATAACACAAACCATGCAAACTGCTCCTCCTTTCTCTATCTTTTCTTGAAAAATAAATAAATAAATACTGACTGAACAAAACATTTGCAAAATGTTTTTAAAATAAACTTTCACATGAGTAGAAATAGCACTCCCTTTTTAATCAGGAACCTGTACTAAAACAGAAAAAGCTCTGAGCAAAACATTTTGAGTGGAATTAATTTGCCCAGTGACTCACTGAACTTAAACACCTCTCTGATTTGCCATTGCATTCGTGCGCTTAACTGTGATTGGATAATGAAAATATTTAGAAAGAAAGATGTCAAATAGAACACTTTGTCTTTTTTTGTTTACTTATTGTATAATGCAGTGCTGCTTGAAAGTTTGTGAATCCTTTAGAATTGTCTATATTTCTACATAAATATAACCCCAAAAATCATCAGATTTTCATGCAATTCCTGAAAGTTGACAAAGAGAACCCAATCAAACAAATGAGATGAAAATAAATACTTTGTCATTTATTTATTCAACAAAAATAACCAACACTACACAACAAAAACCAAAAAACATTCGAAACTCAAGTATAATCTTTTAATTTGAAATGGAAATTAGAGTCCATCTGTTTTTAATCAGTGAGATGACTATCAGGTGTCAGTGTGTGCCCTGTTTTATTTAAAGAACAGGGATCTTTCAAAGTTTGGTCATGTTTGTGGAAGTGTATCATGGCACAAGCAAATGAGATCTCTGAGGATCTCAGAAAAAGAGTTGATGTTGTTCATCAGGCTAGAAAAGGTTTCAAAGCCATCTCTAAAGAGTTTGGACCCCACCAATCCACAGTCAGACAGACTGTGTACAAATGGAGGGAATTCAAGACCACTGTTACCCTACTGACCACTCTAAAAGCAAGACATGTAAAAGTCAACTAGGTTTCAAAGGACTGCAGGCTAACTTCTTAGCAGCTAAAGGCATTCCTCACATTGGCTAATGTTAGCTAATATCTCCATCATCAGGAGAACACTGAACAACCATGGTGTCCATGGCAGAGTTGCAAGAAGAAAGCCACTGCTCTCCAAAAAGAACATTGCTGCCAATCTGCAGTTTGCTAAAGATCATGTGGACAAGCCAGAGGAATACTGGAGAAATGTTTTGGTGATGGATGAGACCAAAATAGAACATTTTGGTTTAAATGAGCAGCGTTATGTTTGGAGAAAGAAAACACTGCATTCCAGCATAAGAACCTTATCCCATCTGTGAAACACGGTGGTGGTAGTATCATGGTTTGGGCCTGTTTTGCTGCATCTGGTCCAGGACGGCTTGCCATCATTGATGGAACAATGAATTCTGAATTATACCAGCAAATTCTGAAGGAAAATGTCAGGGCATCTGTCCGAGAACTGAATCTCAAGAGAAAGTGGGTCATGCAGCAAGACAACAACCCCAAGCACAGAAGTTGTTCTACCAAAGAATGGTTAAAGAAGAACAAAGTTAACGTTTTGGAATGACTGAGTCAAATTCCGGACCTTAATCCAATTGAAATTTTGTGGAAGGACATCGGAGCAGGTCATAGGAGGAAACCCACCAACATCACAGAAGTTGAAGTGGTTCTGTACTGAGGAATGGGCTAAAATTCCTACAAGCCGTTGTGCAGAACTGATCAGCAGTTACATGAAACGTTACTTGCAGTTATTGCTGCAAAAGGGGGTCACACCAGATACTGAAGCAAAGATTCACATACTGTACTTTTGCCACTCACAAATATTTAACACCGGATCATTTTTCTCAATAAATAAATGACAAAGTATGTATTTTTGTCTCCTTTGTTTGATTAGATTCTCTTTGTCTACTTTAATTTTATTTTGTCTCATATTTATGCAGAAATATAGAAAATTCTAAAGGGTTCACAAATTTTCAAGCAGCATTGTATATTCTATTCAATTGTATTTTACATAGTTGTTTATCATTTTTATTTGTATTATTGTTATTGTTATTTTTCCCTTTTAGTTACAGGTATGTCTAATAACATCTGCCAAAGGGACTATCAATAAAAAATAACCTTTGGGCTAACTTGGGTACATTTACATTTATGAATGTTGATTAATGTACACTGTCCCTTTCTGAAATAAATAAATACATTTTATTTAAAAATGAAACTAGTTAGCACTGCTGCATGACTGTTTCCAACACAATGGCTGAAGGATTGAAGGCAAATTTGACATCTTTCTCTCTTCTGACCACCTTCAGTCACTCCATAATTTTTTCCGTCTTTTGTATAGTCATAGAAACACTATCGTTGATTTTTATTTTGCTATTGGAGCAAATGAGGACGTAAACATTTTATTTGTTGTATTTTTTGTTCACCACCATTGAAGTTTACCCAACTATGACGACTTATCCTTGTGAGAATGCCGTAAATGTCCATTAATCATGCAGCCCTATTTTGAATACTGGGAAAATAGATCCGATCAGTTGTCTGGATACAGACGTGGGCAATGTAAACGTGCAGTGTTTTGATTGGGTGATGCCTTGTGTAAACACAATGGGTGATGCCTTGTGGCTTCCATTGGTGAGTATAGTATTCATTTCTTCTGTAAGTTAACTTAAGATAAATAAAACCTAAACTCAGCAGTTGAATCAATTTTGCCTGTTATTTATTTTACAAACTGCAGCCGTTTGTTTCACGTGTCTCTAAAACATACCCGGATGAATTGCTTTATTATTTCCTGTCTTTTTCTGGCACGGTTCATCCTCACCCTCCTCCTCCAGCAAACCATGCCTGATATTCCCTCCTCTCTCCATCACAATTTAATGGAATGATCCAAGTGTTCAGGGCGTTATGCAAATACGTGCTATAGATTTTCTTTTTCATTATAAGTACATTATTAAAATCAGCTCTCCTCTCCCTGTTCCCCTCACCTCCTATTAGAAGGCCCCAGAGTCTCTCTGTTGGCAGCCACTGACTGTCAGCAGTGGGTCCTTGCTGCAGCTAGTGATTTATTGATGTAAGTGGGAAGCTATGAAGCCGACTTTGTGACAGCTCCGAGCTTTTAAAATTGAGCATGTCATCCGACTGATGAATGACTACAGGTTGAGCTCACCCAGCGGCACAATATGTCAACGTCCACGCTTATGAGGGACCCAGTGGTCCATAGGTGCTTACATCGACAAGGGATACATACGAGGCTCGCCAATCCGCTCTGTCCCTTGTATTTGGACATATTGCGTAAAATGTGAAAGGCCTGGGACAATTTGAGATTTGATCTGATTAAGCACTAACTTGCTTTGAAAGGTCTAAAAATTTTGTGGGAATCTAAAACTCCTGTTTGATGAAGTTTGATACTTTCCCAATGAGGAAAAAAATGTCTAAGTCAATGTATTTTGCACATCAGTAGTACTAATTTAACAGACGAACACTATCAATGTTACAGTTTACACTGTCACTTTGACTTTGCCAATTAATTAAGGCTAGATATATTTTTAAGGCATTGATTTATATAGTATAAATTAACTAAATAACATAGGCTTTCACTGGCAACACATCAGTGGACTTTCCTAGTGCATTATAATATATGCTATATTATAAAGTGCCTCCTACTGGTAGAGAATCAATTTACATTTTCAATAAGCCCGTCTGCAGTTTGTGTTTAGACCAATGCAAAAATCCACCCATATAAGCATGTTTTAAATTAATATAATAATCTATACATGTGACTCATCCCTTTTATTAAAAAATAAATAAAATAAATAAATAATAATAATAATAAAAATGGTTTTAAAGCCTGAGATGTGAGGTTTATCATTTTATAATTCATTTAGTTTTTCTGAAAACCTATATCTCAGTCATTTTACAGTTAAAACAGTTAACTTAAAAATTACCCTACCCTGCTCATCTATCTATCTATCTATCTATCTATCTATCTATCTATCTATCTATCTATCTATCTATCTATCTATCTATCTATCTATCTATCTATCTATCTATCTATCTATCTATCCGTCTATCTGTCTGTCTGTCTGTCTGTCTTTAATACAACTAGTTCAAATAGTTTGAACACTTTGTAGTTGTCAATCCTTAGTGGAACATGTGCATCACTGTGATGTAGTTATGACTACTGCAACTACTGTAGTTACAATATGCAATAAAGTTCATATAACCTTCTTTTAAGTGTGACATAATTGTCCAGATATGTTTTGGGTTCACTATAAATTCACATAAAATCTTAACAGACTACTGTCTGTCAAGTGTTATCACACAAAGACAGCTAAAAAAAATTAAAAATAAAAAAGAGAGAAAATCTATAAAAGTAACCATTAATCTAGCTTTTTCTTTAACAGAAATGTTCACAGGAAAATTAGTTTCTGTATCCTGTCCTCTTTTTTACTCTGTCTCCATTAGCTATCAATAATCATAAAGAATCTTAGTTGAAATAGGGCAGAGCTTGACTGGGTCGGTGCCTTCTCACTGTAGGACTAGAATAACAACGTTCTATTCCCGGCAGGGGGCCGATCAACAGTGGCATCAATCAGTGTAATAGGAACACACCAGGCTTTGCCATTAATTGTGCGGCTTGGCATGCAGAAACACAATTAGAGCAGTGGAAATTAGGCCATGTGTTTAGCAACTTGTAAGGGTCATGCTGGCACTCATATGTCATGTAGCCGGCTGGTGGGATGTGTAGAGTCAGTACGGGGTCTTTCTGCACTTCTTTGACAGTATGTTCAATATGTTTAGCGTTATTCTTCCGGTAATGTATGGAAAACATGACACTGTGGGTCACAGGATCTGTTCTCCTACTTCCCACTCACTTCGACTCATTCCACAGCTTTTTTTTTCCCTTTTAGAACTATTTTTGTTGTTAGCATTTTTGCCTGTTTTATTAGGACGGAGAGAGATAGAGGGGGCAGGAAATTATGGAATATAAGGGAAGAGCAGCCTCCAGATGTTGTTTAAGCTGAACCTGAGGGAACTTGTTGTGTGTCAGTTCCTCAATGTGAGCAATATTTTAATGAATTTTCTTTCTTCTTTCTTTCTTTCTTTCTTTCTTTCTTTCTTTCTTTCTTTCTTTCTTTCTTTCTTTCTTTCTTTTAGATTTAAATGTTAATTTCTCATTATTTTTTGTTTTTAGTTGCAGTATTTTTTTCCAGTATAAATTACCACTAAGTATACAACATTTTCCAGAAATATTATCTGAGTATGCATTTTTGTGTGTCAGTGGTATTTTAGCATTATTTACATAATTTTTTTGTTTGTTTTTTATAAATGTTTTGAATTAAGCTTTTATTTTTATTATTAATATTTATTTTCTTAAATGTTCTTATATTTTAGTCTTAGTATGTTGTTATTTATTTGGTATGTGCTTTATATATATATATATATATATATATATATATATATA
>NW_015505230.1:290319-319527 GCF_001515645.1 Sinocyclocheilus grahami
ATATATATATATATATATATAGTAATTTATATTATATTATAAGTAATTTTTTTAGGGTTTGTTTTATAATTATTGCTATTTATGATTCATTTATTTTTCTTTTCGTTTTAATTCAGTTTTAGTTTTTGTTAATTTCCAGTTAGTAATTTTAGTGTTTACGCTTGGCAACATCTCTAATTTTAATTTAATTTTTTTTTTTCTTCTAATATGCATATTTTATTTCATTGCAGTTTAATTTCAATTAACACGTTTCTTGAATAGTTTGTTATAATTAGCAATAATAACCCTGCTAAGTGCTAGGCCTTGGCTCCTGCAGTAGTTTATTGCCATTTGTATAACACTATATTGAAAATATAGAAGCGAAGAGTCACTTTAGGAATAATATCTAATTAAATTGGACTGAATATCTGCTCTCTTTATTTGGATTCTTATTGTACTTGAACCTTTTTGTGTATTTCTGGGTTATATTCAGTGATTGGGGGCAGTCTTCTCAGAAACAGTCTTTCAGATCTCATCAAAAGCATCAGTCCTGTTATTGAGCATCTGTGTGATGCTTCCAGCTGCTGTCAGTAAACCGCTTGTGATGGTAACCCTCTTTGTGCTGTCTTAATGTAATGTTCAGTGACTTGTCAAGATGTGACAAGAACTCAATCTTCAGACATTTTTTGACTCTTGTCTGTTCATTTAAAGATTTGAACAACTACATCTATGTTTCTGTAGAAATTAAGGATGACTACTCCAGAACACACTTGACACATTGTATTTTGTCTTTTTTTTTTCATGCACAGAGAATTACATCATATGCCTCTGAATATAGAAAAACAATCCCTGCAGGGTTTCTCTAAATTTTTTGAACCAAGGACATATTTCATAAGTTCATAACTTTTCACAGACCCCCATCTTGCTTTTCAGAGCTGAATGGTTTGGTTCAACGCTTTATTCGAAATAGCTATGGAGGAAATGAATGGGAAACTCAGACGGCAGAAATTTTTAATCTGCTTCTGTTGCATTCATATAGCTTGGACATTCTCCAGAAACCCTAGCTATTTGAGACAGGCTCCTGGGATCCACTGAACCCAGTTTGAGATCTGCCGTCCTAACGGCTCTAGAAAGCTTTGGAGATTGAAGGTATAGCCTGTTCTCTTCCATGGACTGAGATGCATGTACAGACTTGAGCACATAGTGGAGCAGAGACTTCCAAATGGATTCCCTTCGGACCTGAATGAACTCATCCCATCCATTAGAATTCCCTTGAGATTCACCTTGCAGCTTCGAGTCCAAATAATTCCATTTAGACACATTTTAATGTGTGTTGTGTTTCACGCACTGCTAGCTCCAGGTGACTGCTGAACCTCGAATGATCTATGTTTTTAACTTCTGCCAGCTGTCTTTTCTTGTTTGTGTCTGTTGTATGCCCCCTGGTCTGGCACATCTCAGAGTTTGAGCCATAATAATGCATAACAGAGATTTGGAAGGCTAGTATTTTGATAAATATACACTGAACAAAATTAAAAATGCAACACTTTTGCTTTTGCCCCCATTTTTCATGAGCTGAACTCAAAGATCTAAGACAAAAGGCCTATTTCTCTCAAATATTGTTCACAAATCTGTCTAAATCTGTGTTAGTGAGCACTTCTCCTTTGCCGAGATAATCCATCCACCTCACAGGTGTGGCATGTCACCCCCACCCCCCCCCAAATCATATTTTGAAAATATTGAAAATAGTTCTGCCTTTTAATCTTTTTGTGGAATCTGTGATACATTTTTCAGGATTCTTTAATGAATAGAAATTGTGTAAGAACAGTATTTATTTGAGATATAAACCCTTTGTCACTTTTGATCAATTCAGTATATCCTTGGTTATTAAAAATATGAATTTATTTTAAAAAACAAACAAACAAAAACGTTTAACAGAAGTGTATGAATGATTTTGACATATTTGGAACTAATATTAATATAGTACAGTATATACATATACTGTGCATTTTAATATATATTTTTACATGAATTCTCTCTCCCTCTCTACTTTTTTGTAAATATATTCCTTATGATGTGATCCCCGTCACCGTGTTTATGTGCAATAAATATGGTTTCCATTTTCCTCACTATTAAAATGGCATATATGTCCATTCCATAGTGCATTCAATAACCTAGAAAAGCCCAACCATAATGGTGTTCTCCTTAACCCATTTCAAGACTGTGCTTTTTTGCTCAGTCCTTTGAAAAGCACACAATGGCTCAGCTGTATAATGAAAACAAATCACAATGACAATTTGGTTATATTCAGAGAAAAGGCTCTTGAATGAAATGAGAAAAATCTGGCTTTAATTGGTTACATGGATTTAACGTAACATAGCAAATGATTGCAGATTTTAATGGCTGCCTCTTTCTTTTTTTCTCTCTTTTTCTCTCAGCTGTATAGCTCATTTGACTTTGGTCGAAAGTGGCAGCTAGTTCATGAGCGAGTGACTCCGAACCGCTTCTACTGGTAGGTGGAACAGTCACAATCACACCTCATCTCCATTTCTCACCCGATGTCACTAACTTATAATTTTATGGGCGAACAGGGAGAGTTTAGTCGAGTGCTGGTTGACATTGACGCGTTCATGATATGTGGAAAGAGTCTGAGCAATTGAGAAGATCGATACTTTTGAAAAATTGTGTCCTTTTTCACACGCTCTTATGCTTAGAAAATGCACAGGCTGCTGTTCATGTCAGCTGCACAGATGTTTGAGCTCTAAGACCTTTGTTGCACAACTCCTCTCTATTCAGTATCAAGACAACGAAAGAAATGGAGAGAATAAGCATAGCAGAGGAAGATGGAAATAATATAGAGGCATAAAGATGATTAAGGAGAGCAAAAGAGAATGGAATTGTATAAAGAGTTTAAAGTTTTTTTTAAGAAAAAAAATTACACATAAAGAAATGGATAGTACTTTTGGAAAAAAAAGAAAAAAAGAAGAAGTTGTTTAAAATGATGCACACCCACATGAGATCCAGACACCAGTAAGATCAAGATTTGTTTTTTTTTGTAGGGCTGCACAATTTGACTAAAAATGTGTGATATAATAATAATAATAATAATAATAATAATAATAATAATAATAATAAATAAATAAAACCACAAAATTGTATTTTATACTTTAAATTAGCTTTTATTTTAGACTGCAGTCATATGAACTGTCCTATATGACATGAAGTGGGTTATTAATTTCTTCATTTTCAAACTTTAAACCATTGAACTTTTATTTTAGACTCCTGTCATATTAACCTTAATTTTTGTAGGGCTGCACAATTTGACTAAAAATGTGTGATATAATAATAATAATAATAATAATAATAATAATAATAATAATAATAATAATAATAATAATAATAATAATAATAATAATAAATAAATAAAACCACAAAATTGTATTTTATACTTTAAATTAGCTTTTATTTTAGACTGCAGTCATATGAACTGTCCTATATGACATGAAGTGGGTTATTAATTTCTTCATTTTCAAACTTTAAACCATTGAACTTTTATTTTAGACTCCTGTCATATTAACCTTAATAAAAACTGTCCTATATTACATGAAGTGGGTTGCCATATTGAGAACCCACCCTATTGGCTGAGAATGTCAGATTGGTACAGTGATTTTTGTGAGAAATTGACACCCTTTTTTCAATGAACATTGTCAATTGCAAGAACACTATTAATGCGAGAATTACGCAAATACATTTACATTCTTAATCAATGCATTCTTACCATAGTGTACAAATCCCACAGGAAGTAGCTAAGATTATGTGTAACTCAGTTCTATGCACAGAAGGATGTTTTAGACTGTTAGTGAGAAAGCAGAGATTCAATCCGAAGTTTGTCTTCAATGTGTGCATGAGTCACAGAAAACGGGCACACTGGTACAGCCTACTTGAGCTATAAAAGACACTGTCTAGTTAATGGTAGGGTTGTTTAAGGGCTGGTGCGTCACACAATCATGTTTCCAACAGGTGTCATCATTCATATTTCCATTGTACTCCTTCACTGTCACCATCATGAACAAATATACACCTACAAATACATGGGTTTTAGACACACTTCTGAGCTGCTGCAAATTGTACTTTGATTCCTTTCCCCATCATGTGGCATTTGGGGAAGTGGCACCCCACATTTTTTTTTCCACTGTTGGCTGAAATGGACCTTCAGTAAGACATCTGTTATGGATTTTTCGTCTCTGTGATAAAAACTGCTTTCTCCTCGCTCTGGTGTGTGTCTAATGCAGGTCAGTAACCGGTCTGGACAAGGATTTAGGTCTGGTACACATGGAGGCCCACACTCCTCAAGGCCGTGAGTTGCTTCTTTCTGTCTTTGTCTGTATTCTTCAACACTGTCCTGCAGTCTAGTGGTGGCATTTTGATTCATACCAGTGACTCAAATCTTTTGATTTGGTATGCTAAAAAAGATGCGTCACTGACCCTCATGGACCTAGCCCTTGTTTTTGTTTTTATTTTATTTTATTTTATTTTATTTTATTTTATTTTATTTTATTTTATTTTATTTTATTTTATTTTATTTTATTTTATTTTATTTTAGATGAGTTTAGTTTAGTTCTTAAATTCCAGACTGCAAATATTATAAGGTAGCCATTGTATAATTATCTCTAAAAATATTTAAATTCATTCATCAAAAGGATAACAAAGTCTATATTATATTATATTATATTATATTATATTATATTATATTATATTATATTATATTATATTATATTATATTATATTATATTATATTATTGAAGTGTAAACAAATCATTTAAAACATTATTTTTTCCCTAAATTTTATGTGATTTGAGTGAGTCATTTTATTATTCACTCAACAGATTCAATTGAAAAAGTGCTAGCAGATTCTTGCTCATGCCTCACTCACTCTGATCCATTTGAAAAAAAAAAGAAAGAGCCATCAGACTTTTGCTCGTTCCTCACTTGTACTGTTCGTTCTGAAGCAATATGTCCGAGTACTTTTACAAACTCTGTTTTCATTCAGTGTTGTTCAGACTCAAAACACTGACTCTGTGGCTCAGTGAAGAGGTATATTCCTGTAGTATGCTCGTCCATTCAAAGAAATGCTCCTTCACAGTACACACTGAGGTTATTTCAAATTCTCTTTTTCCCCACTTTCCTTTCACATCCCTTCTACTGATCTATGGTCCACTCCTCTTTCAGTCCTGATGTTAGAGGAGAAAAAAGAGATGAGACGAGAGTCCGTGAGCTTGGGGATGAATTCCGAGGCTGAGGATAAAGCCAGTCCTGCAGGCAGCTAGACGGGATTACCTTAATGATAAGCAGACCATCTGATAGTAGATTAATATAAGATCTGGACTCTCTCTGCCTTGCTTTCTCTCACTGGTTGAAGGCATAGTCCACTGAAAAATGAAAATTCTGTCATAGTTTACTCACCATTATGTGGAAAAAAAATCAATCTCAATACTTTTTTTTCCATACAACAATAGTTCATAGCAACCAAGCTTCCAAAAACCAAAATTATCTTTATGTGTTCAGTGGAAATAAATAAATAAATAAAAATGGGTGACATGAGGGTGAGCAAATAATGGCAGAAGTTTCAGTTGTTTGAATGAACTTTCCATTTAATATTGGATACATAATTCTGAATCTTCCACCTAATGTTCCTTGAAGCTGATGCATCCTTACAGATTCGGAGAAACAGTCAGAGGTTACTGCACTCAATGCCCCCATACAGAATCTAATTAACAGCTAGAATCCTCTTTCTGTCTTTCCTTACAACAGATTGTCAGTATGTGTCATGCAGAGCTCAAGCCTGCTCTGAATCCAGTAGGACATATCCATTTTCTGGTTATATTGAGACCAACTCACTCGTGGTTCAAGATGAATACGTGTTTGTTCAGGTAAGGACCAGAGATCACTTACTTTAATATATTAATTAGATATTAAATATTTTAATTATTAATTCATATTTTAAAAATCTTATAATCTTAAAATATGTACAGTGCATTACTGGACAAATATTTCCCCCTAAATTCAGAAGGCCTTTTTTTTATAAGCATTTTTTTTTAAGACAGAGAATTACTGTTGGACGGGTAACCAATGCTGGAATTATTGTTTTAGTCAAGAGCATCTTCTGAAATGCTTTAGAGCAAAGAAACAAGTCAAATGGCACCAATTAATTATTTTTGGATTATATAATGACATCCACAATTAATATAAAGTCAAGTGTGGCCGAAATAAAAAAGTACAATGATAACAGTGTAGCCCTTTGCCATTAGTCTTTGAGACAAGGACTTCCTAGAACAACAGACCTGTTGGGATTTCTCAGTTTGTTCCCACTGCGAAATGCTCTGTCATTCCCATTGCTCCTCATTTATAAATTATGAAATGTGGAACACAGTTTGCTATATAGTACATATAGACTACAACAAGTGGGATCCAAAATTTGGCATATACAGTACTTGATTCAACTATCTAACCATAGTGGGGCCCTCTGTCTTCACTCCCATGACGTTGCTGCTCATTTGCAAGAAGTTGAACTCACCTTTGTCACATCGGCAACGCTTGCCCCCGCTCATATAGCCTCAAATCTCCAAATCTCATTGAAAATTCATGACTTTTGCTTGCTTTGGGCTGCAGATCACTGTCAATGTGAATATACCTTAAAGAAATAGTTCACCCAAAAACGAATGTTCTGTCATCATTTCTTCACCCTCATGTCATTCCTAGTCAAAAACCAAAGTTTCCTTAGCATTCAGGTGAAGTTTGTGTGCGTAAATATGTATATGCCCATGTGTCATTTTTTGACTCGCTAGTGGATCATAATAATAATCTTATACTCAAGGGAAAAAGTGAAATGGTAATGGCCTAAATTTCCAATTCCAATCCAGGGCAGTTTTTGAATATATTCATTTCCATCTTCATGAAAACAATTGTCTTCGAAACAGTACATATTAGGGTGGGAAATATTTTAGGGCAGCTAGAGAATACAAATAATCGCATCCGAAGTCATGGCCAAAACTTCAGACTGGGAATTATAAATTACAGTATTTCCCAGGCAACGGAAAAGTTCCTCACATTGATGGGAAGTTTCAATACATTTACTCACTACCCTCTTGGAAGTCTAACAGCAGTGCAGATAACAAGTCCTGCCAATAAGGAGTGGACGTTCAACCCCAATGTTTTGTCACGCCACATCACAGCCCAAAGAATGTGAAACAGAAAAATCGATCATCCCAATTTCTTTTGAGGTTCAACTGCTCCTGGAAGCCATCGATCCTGGCTGCTCCTTCCTTCTGTTGCACGCAGAGCAGCTTTTTGGAGACACGTTGGTCATGCTGTTTGTTTAGAACTTTCCCTAGACAGCCGCTCTCCTTCTCTGCCTCTCTCTCCTCATTTATTGAATGCACATTACCCGCTAAGAAACATAACTGTTTCTGTCATATAATCATGGAGCCATTTTATTCCCATGTTGAAATCGGAATCCTGTTGGGTGTATATATGCTCTTTAATTTAAATTATGAAAAGAGGTAGGATGAATGAAACATGTCTGCTACTTTCGCAGACACCTTTTGTGCTGCAGAAGAATTATTTATTTAATTCTCCATTCCCCCTTGTGCAGCTGTAGATATGACAAGCTTCTGACAGTTCCTGCTGTGTATGCTAACAACCAGTGTGTGTTTGCTACACGCGCTATCATTAGCGCCAACAATCCCCCTCGGAGCTGGGTGGGAGCAGGCGTGTTGCTTGCGAGAATTAAAGATTTCTCTTGACAGAGAATAATGAGGGTATTGATTGTCCTACAAGATATTTACCACTCTCCACTCTTGAACTGCAAAGGGCATCGACAAACCGAGACCAAGCAGTATCCTCCAAATCATAGTGAGGAGATTCTTTTAAATGGGTCGTTCCAGATATAACCTGCTCGCTCCGTTACTGAATTAGCCATCTGAATTTACAGCTTTGTGTAATGTGCTCGGAAAGAAAGTTAGCTAATAGCTCAGATATTCATTGAATGTGCTAGGCCTCAGGGTTGCCAAGTCTGCAGTTTTACTGCGGAATTGGGCTACCTTTACTTTGCCACAGGTTTTTTTTTAGTCCGCGGGTTAAAGTGATCTCTCCCCCACCCCACACTATTTCACTATTCCCCCCAGAACGCAATTTCTATGGAACGGACCACCAACGGAGGGGAAAACAGCATAAAAAATGCGGTTAGGCTAGTTTTGGGATAGTTTTGTATAGCAGTTAGGCTAGTTTTGTTTCACAGACTTGGCAACCCTGCTATAGTGTATACTGTTGGTAGAAATGGTGATAGATATTCTGCTATACTGCGGTAGAACATTACAAAACAAAATCTAACATGTTAGGTTAAAATGCACAACCCTTCTTGCTGGGTTAGTTCAACCCAGGGATGTCCAACTATGCCCATAAAGGACCAGTGTCATGTAGAGTTTAGCTCTAACCAGATCCAACACATTTATTGTGAAGTTTCTAGTGAGTCTCAATACCTTGATTAGCTGGTTCAGGTGTGTTTAATTGGGGTTGGAGCTAAACTCTGCTGGACAGTGTCCCTCCAGGAACAGGTTTGGACACCCCTGGTTTAACCCAACATATTTACCCAGTTCTGAGTTACCAGCACCTACATTCAACAAAGTCAACATTAAGGTTTATATTTCAATATACACCATTAGTGTTGTATAAAATTACTCATACCGTGATGTAAGATTTTGGTCATATCGCCCACCTCTAAACTTTTCTTCAAAGTACAAGGACAAATCAATAGTAACTTTCAGTAGATTTCCCAGTGTTGATGCCAGTTTTTTTATATCTGAAATATGTGCTATTTTTTCTTTTCCATGCAGGTAACGACTACTGGCAGAGCGAGCTACTATGTGTCCTATCAAAGAGAACCTTTTGTATGCATTAAAATCCCCAAATACTCCCTGCCCAAGGTAAGAGACTACTTAAAAATTTGGGTCACACTTTATTTTAAGGTCCAGTTCTCACTATTAACTATTAACTACGACTTTTGCCTCAGTAAACTCCTAATTACTGCTTATTAATGGTTAATAATGTAAACCCCCTGTGGTCGAAGCCTGCACCAGTGCGGTCTGTCTCGTATTTTCTTTATGACCACGAAACAAACTAAAAATACTCAATGAGTTTTGATCATACAGATAAGAATAAGGTATCGTTTGAAACTGCAAAGGGTCTACTTTTATTTGTGTATAGTCATAATAACATCAAAACAATGTGCTTTAAAAAAATAAAGAAAATAAACAGGGTGCGTTCTCTGCCGGCTCTGTCTCTGTCACCTCTCTTCACAGACACGTAAATAAAACAACATGAATCTCCACGAATACTTGCCTCAAAGACATGAGAAATATATGTATAGGAAGCTTGAAATGTCTACTTTTAAATAAAGTAAGTCACGTTCAAAACAAATGTTCTCTGTTAAAGTAATCCGTATGAAACCAACGTGATGTCCAGTTTTTCCTGTCTCAGCTCATTATATCTAATGCGGACACGCCCATGATCCGATCGCACTTTTCAGATTCGAATCATCCACGTGAGACACGCGCGCATGTAAACGCCCACATTGCCTCCGTGTAAACAAACGTGAAGAGTTCATTACAGCTAATTTTTGTTTCTGGAAGAAGATGTGCTGAGAGAAATAACCCAGAATTTACCACATAACACGATGCGTCGCACAGCTGGATCCACTGGAGGATATCACTCTGATGAGTAGCCTAAGTTTACTTGCATCTGTTGTTATTGTGTTATTGTGACATAACTTGTGCACATTTTACTAGTTAGACTTCTCCCAAACTATAATTCCTGACTACATGTATGAAATCAAGTGAATTGAATTTTGAAATATGTGTAATTTCATTGTCTAAATGTCTCACAATGCCAGGATGTTTGCTTAATGTTTTATAACATATAAAACCACAAGATATAAAAGTAGTGTGATTGTTAATACTATGAATGAATGTTTGGCACAAAGGTGTGTTACTGTTCAAGTTTCAGTGTTCAGATCAGTATGTTCAGTCATGTGTCCTTGACCGTCACTGTGTATATTTTTATTATACTGTATTATAAATAAAACACAAATAATAATCAAAAACCCACATTGTTTTCTCTCCTCACTCTCTTTCTTACCTGCCTCAGTCATATTCCTATTGATGGCCCATTATGGGAAGCCCTTTGTCTCTCAGGTGTGAATCACTAAATATTCATGGCCATTGTCACTCCCTCGCATAAGGGCATTCGATCACGTAACATGTTTTACAAATATTAAATCAATATATTGTTTTCTGAGTGAACAGGCTCATTTTCACTTCATTTTATAGCAAAAACTCTAGTCTACCTCATCCAGTTCTCAAACGTCTTGTGAACAAATATTCTGTATGTGTTTTATGGCCTTATTTCAGTGACTTAAACGATTGAGTTTTTCACTAACCACGCATAAACATTGTTTTCTCAAAAACACAAACATGTACTTTCATGCTGCTCACATATTATTGTAGCCCAGTTTGTGCTGAATACAGTGTTATCAGACTTTAGCCATTAATATGTTTTTAAGATGCTGAAAAAAACAGAAATGTCAGAGCATGTCAAAACTTCTCCAGGGCCCCAAAACTCCCTCAGACCCCAGATGATAACAGTCAACCACACCTACCTAAAATGGCTCGTTCTAACACGCCCCCACATATCTACGTCACGATGTGGGAAGATTTACATAACACCACCCAAATGTTCACGCAAAGAAAGAAGGCGTAACTTTGATTCTTGCTGTAGTATTTTTGTTGCCGTGTGTTTCTTTGTGAAAGCGAACCTAGTTAGTTTGTTCTTCCAAAAGAGGACGATATCTACTTCGTCATGCCTAGAGCTGATCCGCTCACTCTAGCCGCCGGCCTCCGCTCACTCAAGCCGCCGGCTCTTTTGGAAGGACACGACTAGAAAACAGTGGTTAAATTCTATTTACAACACTTTTCCAGAACAGTTCAACCCAAATATTAAGATGTGTGCAGCGCATTTTATGGAGGACTGTTCCCTGATCCTGGGAGAGTAGACAGCAATGCCGGCTGTTCTGACTCACAGTCTGTAAGTACGTTTTAATTAAAAGGATTTGCCACTGATGATTCAAACACGAGTTTTGAGCAGTGTGGAGTAGTGCTTGTTGTTTGGTATTTCTCGATTACAAATGCAGAAATGGTTTTATGTTTTCATGGTGCGATGCAACGCAGCGTGTAAAAAGACAGTATAAGTCATTATAATCCGTAATTATGTCCCCACTGGATGCAACAAATGCCTCGTTTGTAATGGGGTTTTATTGGTTTTGTCTGGTTGTGCCGGGAGACAGCATCACAGTATGGTAAGAAGCGTAACATTTCCGTCACACACTTGAGGTATTCAGCCAATCACAATGCACTGGATAGCTGGCCAATCAGAACACACCTAACTTTTCAGACCGAAGAGCTTTGTAAAAATCGACGGGTTTCAGAAAGGCGGGGCATAGAGGAGAAACAATAATGTACAGTATGTGGAAAATAATGTGTTTTTTAAACCTTAAACCACATAAACACATTTCATTACATCAAATACACAAAATAATGTTCTTTTTAGCAACATCATATGACCCCTTTAAGGTTGTATAATATGGTCATGCAGAATATGTGCTTTTTAAGTACTAATAAAAAGCCAATATGCTAGTAATATGCTTGCTAATAAGCAACTAGTTAATAGTGAGAATTGGTCCCTATACTTAAGTGTTACTAGAATGAATTATCCAGATTAGACAAATAAAATATTTTTATTTATTATTAGACAACTAGATTCGGAAGAAATCTTGAGAAGAGGAGAAAGTCAGAGAAGTTCAGCTGCTTTTTGTAAGATGTGATGCTCTCAGCAGTCATGCTGTTGGTGGTCTTGGCACTTCATTCCACCAGAGAGGAACAGAGAGGGTGAAGGTTTTGGAGATTGACTGTTTCAGTAGCAGTCCTGAAAGCCAATGTCAAAGCCTTGAATTTGGTAGAGCTGGGAACCAGTGCAGTGAGAGCAGGAGGGGTGTGACTGAATTATCTTTGGCTAATTGAAAACCAGACATGCTGCCACGTTCTGGATCATCTCCTGAGGCATAGTCGTGCTGGTTAGAAGGCCCTCCAGTAGGTTTTTTTTTTTAAGCAAGGGCTTTATTTTGATTGTTTATTTTAAAAAAATAAATTTTATTATAAATTTTTATGATTTAACTATTCATTAGCTTTTCATCAACACCCTACCTACTTTGCTAACCCTAGAGGTTTTGGACTTTATACTGACACCTATTGTTGTGGATGAATGGTCAAAGGTTGTTAGTTACCAATGCCAAGCACATTTCTGCACATTTTTCCTGTTGAAGATGTAATCCTGCATAGATCATGCCCACTGAGAACTAGCAGGGGTCCTTGCTAATGACTTCTGCTTTCTTTCTTGCTTTTCTTTTTATGTTTTCTAGGACATGCATATCGTGAGCACAGATCAAGGTCAGGTTTTCACCGCCGTCCAGGAGTGGAACCAGAATGATACCTACAACATGTACATATCTGACACACGTGGGGTGTACTTCACCTTAGCCCTGGAAAACGTCAGGACCAGCCGTGGCCTCGGAGGCAACAGCATGATCGACCTTTACGAGGCATAACTTCATCACTAACTTGTTAACAAGCTAACATTAGCCTTCAAGGCTTCATGCTAGATGCTCATTACTCCTCAGACTGCATTAGAATTCATGTCAGACACTACTTCTCGCCCTGGCACTCAAGCATAGCCCACATTATCTTAAGCCTTTGGGGAATTAGCAAGCGTAAATGAATGATAGCATTGAAGACAGAGAGATAAATTGAGTTGTAGTTAAATGTTGTCAGTGGGGGGAGAGAGGAGGGAGACTGCTGATTCAATGGGAACTGCTCGTGTTTTGTGTATGATTCATTTTATAAAGGGATCCTATCACAAGGAATTAAGTTTCCCTTGATCTTTCAAGATAAAAGAGTTCATTGTATCATGAAGACATTTAGTAACTTGTTTCCCTCTGGAAAATGTAGCTCAAGTTTAGCTGTGTTTAGGAGCTTGATAACCGGTTTCTAGCGGGGCTTAAGCTTGTTTAAGAAAAAACTGGTACTTCAGAAAAGAACAATCCTCAAAAAAATAAATAAATAAATAATAATTTTGAAATTGCTCCAAAGCACACTTTTTATTATGCCTATTCAATAATTTGGAGGTTGTTTTGTGTTTTGTTTTAAAGGTCTAAACAAGCTTAGGAGTCTTTATTATAGGCACAAGTATCAGTCTTAAAGGGATAGTTCACCCAAAAATGAAAATGTGATGTTTATCTGCTTACCCCCAGGGCATCCAAGATGTAGGTGACTTTGTTTCTTTTGTTTCTTTGTTTCAATAGAACACAAACAAAGATTTTTAAGTCAAACTGTTGCAGTCTGTCAGTCTTATAATGCAAGTGGATGGGAATCACAGCTTTGAGAGTCAAAAAACATACACAAACAATACCAAATTAAACCCTGCGGCTCGTGACGATACATTGATGTGTAAATACACGAAACGATCGATCTGTGCAAGAAACTGAACAGTATTTATATCGTTTTTTACCTCTGATTTTCACCGCAATGTCCGAACTGTCCTGAGCGCATTCGCATCTTCTTCTTCAGCCGGCACGTGACGCGTCTTCTTCTTTTTCTTGCTTTCTGGTGGATCACAGACTTATAAGTGCATTACCGCCACCTATTTTACGGTGGATCACAGACTTATAAGTGCATTCCCGCCCCCTATCTCTCATGTGGACCATTGACACTCCTAATTGAGATTGTAGATAGAGTGTCAATGGTCCATTTGAGAGATAGGTGGCGGTAATGCACCTATAAGTCTGCGATCCACTGTAAAGCAAGAAGAAGAAGAAGACGAGTCGGGCGCCTGCTGTTGAACACGCTCAGGATGCACTCTGGACTGTTCGGACATTGCGGTGAAAATCAGAGATAAAAACTACATAAATACTTTTCAGTTTCTTTCACAGACCGATCATTTCGTGTCTTTATCTTTATCGTCACGAGCCGCAGGGTTTAATTTGGTTTTGTTTGTGTATGTTTTTTGACTCTCAAAGCCGAGATTCGCATCCACTTACATTATAAGAATGACAAACTGCAACGGTTTGACTTAAACATCTTTGTTTGTGTTCTACTGAAGAAACAAAGTCACCTACATATCGGATGCCCTGAGGGTAAGCAGATAAACATAACATTTTCATTTTTGGGTGAACTTTCCCTTTAAGGACTTATTGGAGACTTTTTAGAGAGAAAAAGTCTTATTGGAGACTCTCCTATGAGAGAAAGAACTCTTATAAAAGCCAATACAAGAAAAGAACATACGACAAGTGAGACTAAATGAAAGGAAGTGCCTTTCTCTCTATCAATTTGTCCTGTTGTCTCTCTTCCTCAGTTCTTTAAACACGTCTCAGCAGTAGTCTGCATTATACTTATTTTGGGTCAGTGGCATTGTTCTGCTTTCTTCTTTTAATAAGAATATTAGACTATGAATTTTTTTTTTATCTTATACCAAGTATGAAGTACTAAAGTGAAGTATATTTGTTTTCAGGAATATTTGGGTATATCTATATATTAATATTGATTTACATTTAATTAAAATATATTTTTTAAGCTTTAACAGGAAAAATAACACGCTGAGTGGTCTAACAAAGTAACGAAAGTGTACAGTGCACATTATTTTTAATTTTATATATATATATATATATATATATAGATAGATAGAGAGAGATAGAGATACATGAATGTTCCATAAAATCACTACTCAACAGTCTACCACAATCAATACTATTTTGTGAGGATAAATCCCCACAAGAAAACTTAAGTATCGGAAGTATCAATGTCTCAAGATCGATCCGCCTGTCTGTGGCCAGAACTCTCACACTGCATGTAGTTTTTCTATAAGAATAGATTTGCCAATTGAGTTCAAGGAAACCATTCCTCCTTCATGACAGTAAGACATTACTATCGGAATATGGTCGTTCTCAGCATATACTATAACATATTGCTTTAAAATTAGCAGCCTGTACCAAGCACAAAAAAATTGAGGAATGAAACATTTGCTTCCCTTGTCCAGGCGGCTAAAAATAGTCTCCATTAGTGAGCGCCAGCAAGGATGGTTTCATTAATGCATTGGTTATGATGCATCTCCCCACTTCTGTGCCAAAGCTGGCTCAAAGCACGCTCACCCTGCCAATACTGAATCAGCAGTCCATCCATATCTCTAATAGATTGCAGCAGCCTTCATTAATGCATATTGAAAACTGGCTTTTTTTCACTGAAGCTCCAGTTGGAGCCTAAGATGCGACTCGTGACTGGACGTTTGTCATATTTATCTGCCTATTGATCAGTGAGAAGTGGGGTTGTTTTACTTTTATATATTTTTATAACGGCAATGATAGATAATGCATATTGTGGTTCTGGCACTCTGTGCGCACACTTCTTTGGTGTTGGCATCAGCGGCGTGCTGCCCTGTGTGCAAAGGATGCGCACTGCTTAGCTTGGAAACACTAGTGTTTAAATATACACTACCGTTTAGAAGTTTGGGGTTAGTGTTTTTTTTCACACATTAATACTTTTATTCAGCAATGATTTTTGACAGTAAAGACTGTTACATTTCAAAAATTGTATTTCCAATACTGTTCTTTTGAACTTTCTATTCACATTCCAAAAAAAATCATGATTTCCACAAAAATATTAAGCAGCACAAATTAAGCTTTAGCGTTAGTTCTGGCAGGTCACGTGAGTCAAGCTTGCATCAGCTGATTCTCAGCTGATCACATCTACCTATAGGAATACGACACCTATCGCGGCATTCCTATATAAGCTGTATTCAGTATTATTCAGCAGCTTTTCACCCTGCTCCGGAGCAAATTACCCTCCTCCATCCCCAGCTCCACCTTTCGCCACAGTCAGGACTTAGCTTTCTGATATTCCTTGCTAATCAGACTCCTTTATCTTGAATAAAGTGTTACACTTAAATATCATTGAGTACATTAATGATATCTGCATTGTTCTGTTCTGTTAACCCTAGGGGGGTTATTATTGCTGCTCTCCCTGCTCATTCATGACAGGCTGCATGGATGGGCAGGGAGGTTTTTTGCCCAGAACAGAACCATACCGCCAAACCAAACTTTATGCTAAATATCTATCATTTTGACGATAGTGGTCCTGACAAAATAATAGTTTATGTTTGATGGAGCTTACTGGAAATATTTCTCGCCCATCAAGTTCATAAGAGAATCTCATGCAGGGATTGTTATTATTATCATGTGCATCTGTGTTTGCCAATGGATTTAACATATGGTCTGTCACCTTTGTGACTATATGAATGCTACCATACCAATCACTTTGACAGATCAGCCAAGCAGACAGGCCCATGATGATGACAATACCTCTGAGAATGCCACATGCACCGCTTACCTACTCACTGAGACGTTTACTTGAGAAAAACTTGTCAGAAACACTTAATGTTTCCAAGTTACTGGAGAGACAGTCTTTTTGTTTGATAATACAAATAATAAGAAATGTTTCTTGAAGAGCAAATCAGCATATTATAATGATTTCTAAAGATCATGTAACACTTAATACTGGAGTAATGGAGGAAAATTCAGAAAATTCAGCTTTAAAATCAGAGGATTAAATTAAATTTTTAACATATATTAAAATAGAATACACTTATTGTACATGTAATAATATTTTACAATATTACAGTTTTACTGTCTTTTTATTACAGTTTTTACTGTCATCATAAGAGCAAATTAAATAAAAAATGTTAAATAACATTTATGTAAAAAGTATGCAAAATAATACTATTTTACAATATTGCAGTTTTATTTATTTATTTATTGATCAGATAAATGCAGCATTTTATCTTTCCAAAACATTAAACAAATCTCAAATAAATAAACTATCTGCACACTTTTTGAACGGCAGCGTACAATGGACACAAAGCGTTTATGGACAATTAAAAATATATGAATGTTTTACACTACATATCAGACTAGAGGCATACAAATAAGTTATGCTGATTTTTTTCATAGGCATTTTTATTTTTACCAACTGGTCTAAAAGTTTATTATAAGTGGATGTAGAAAGTCAATTCCCAAAGTTGCCAGTGGTTTGCTATTTGTCTTTCCTCCCAGTTGAAAACTCTAGCATTGCTGGTCTCCAGCAAATGATGCACTCCAAATGGCTTCTTAAATAGTTTAAACAGCAAGACCTTCTTGGTCATTTTGCTCTTGTTTTAAACAAGTAATTCAGGCTAAAGATATTTGCATTGTTTGCTCAGTTGCTCTTTTGATTAGCAAATGATGCACTCCAAATGGCTTCTTAAATAGTTTAAACAGCAAGACCTTCTTGGTCATTTTGCTCTTGTTTTAAACAGAAGTAATTCAGGCTAAAGATATTTGCATTGTTTGCTCAGTTGCTCTTTTGATTGTTTGCACAGTGCTGACCACAAAGTCCTGAAGAATTCATTGTAAACACGAATGAACAGCTGATCCGCTCACTGAAGTATGACCCGATTTGCAGAGCATGCTGAATATGAGCCGCTCTACCACAACCAGTACATCCATCTTCTTCCGGGAGAACATTGGAATGGAGAGATGGAAGCTAAAGGATAATAAATAATTACCGCTGTGATTGACATGTCTGGCCAGCGAAGGAGGGGACCTCATTAGTCGTGTCCATCCAATGCGGCTCCGTCACTGTGACACTGTCAAATGCAGTCCCTATTAGTGCCACTTACAGACTCGGACCCTGCCTTAGAGCATGCTTCACTAGCGAGGCGTGATTTAAAATGGGTCGCTAGCACCACTGTCACGATTCAATATTGCTAAGTTTGGGGTTGTTTTAAGCTGAGGATGAGCAGCCTGGCACTGGGTTAGATGCTTGTCAGTTAGAGTAATACCTTGAAATTGTCTGGAGCATGTCAGCTAGCTTTGGCTATCACGGAGTGGGCGCTAGTGTCTGTGTAATTAAGAGACGTTAGTAGATGACAGTCCGAAGCACTTTAACGGCGAATGTAGATGTTCATGTTAATATTTGTATCGTATTTCTTCCCCCTTGTTCCCAGGTAGCAGGGATTGAAGGTATGCTCATCGCTAACAGGAAGGTGGAGAACCAGGTGAAGACGTACATTACTTACAACAAGGGCCAAGACTGGAGGCTTTTGCAGGCGCCCACTACTGACCTGGCAGGAAATCCGATACATTGTGTGCTGGTAAGAAATGAGAGAGAGAAATAAAGGCATGTTTTGGATTTGTTTGTTTTGATTTTATTTTTAGTGAGTGAACTATTCCTCTAACTTGGTCAGTTTGTTATGTTAATAATTACTAAAATGCAATTTTTATTTTATTATGACATAATTTTTTATTACATATCATTTTTTTTGAGTGGGTAAACTATTGATTAGTAATTGGAATAGATTTGATTTTATTTTTAGTGAGTGAACTATTCCTCTAACTTGGTCAGTTTGTTATGTTAATAATTACTAAAATGCAATTATTTTATTTTATTTTATTATGACATAATTTTTTATTACATATCATTTTTTTTGAGTGGGTAAACTATTGATTAGTAATTGGAATAGGAATGAAATAGAAATAGTGATTGAACTATTCTTTAAACTTGGTCTGTTTGTTATTATTGTTAAACATTACTAAAATATTTACAATTATTTTATTTTATTATTATTTGTTTTGTTTTAAATATAAAGGAATAGTTCACCCACTAATAAACATAAGATAACATATAACATAGCATAACATAACATATAACATAACATAGTATAATAAAATTAAAATAATTACAAGTATTTGTAAGTGAAACATTAACTTAACCTTGGTCAGTTTGTTATTCATGTTAATCATTACTAAAATAACAGCGTTTTTATTTATTATTTAATTATTTTATTTTATGGGTCAGCTTGTTATTTGTGGGAACACAAAATAAATACTGTCTATTAACTGTCTAATTCTTTAAAGGTAATATTCTTTCTCCGATGGATTTGATTAAAGGCAACAGACTCTGTAATGCATAATCAGAAATTATATTGATCTACTCAAACAATAACTTTCATATTATTTGTAAATGGCAAGTAGTTTCAGGGTATTGACATGCATAGGGAATCATTAATATTTAATAGCTGTATCATGTTTAGATGCAAAAGAAAAAAAAATAGTCAAGGCCAAAGAAACATACACAGAAAGCTCCAGCAGACTGAAGAGGCTTGAATCCTAGTTGACTGTAACAGTCCTCTGCTTTGATACTCTCATTAGCCTCCTGTAATCCTTATGATTACCGACTCTATTATGTGGACGGCAAAGGCAAAAGGATTTAATGTCAAGCTATCCATTGAGTGGATGAAAAGGACAATTTGTGGTGCATGGAGAGCAGATGTAATTCTTGTTTTGTTATGTTGGAGGCCCCAGGAGAGTTGCTTCTCTGCTTTAATGTCAAATCCCTGTCTTTTGCCGGTAATGACTGTAAAAGGCAATTAGCGTTCATGGTAAGGGTAGCGGTCTCGACAGAGGGCACTCCAAACATGATTATATTGTCTTATTTGTCCTTGTTTTTTTTTTTTGTGGAAACCACAGTCGATATGTTATTATTATTCATTTGAGCTCTTCAAGTTGTTATCTTTTTAGTGTTAGATAAATGAGTATGTGATACCCACTATTGCACTCGGTAATAAAACATAACACCTGCCCTTTATTACAAAACCAAACACACACTTCTACAAGTCATGGCTTGAGGCTGTATACATTTGAAAACACTGAAGCTACATGTTATTTCTGATTATTTACTAACTCGGACCACTCAGCTGGAAGCTTGAGGCTACAATTTAGCAAGAGTAAAATTAAATCAAAACCTGCTTTATTTGGAAATGGTAAAACAATTGGCATAAATTTAACTCTGCGCCAATAGTATTATAAATGTATGATGTGCACTACCATTCAAAAGTTCGATTCAGGATTTGTTCAATGTTTTTCAAGGAAGTCTCTTGTGTTCACCAAGGCTGCATTTATTTGATCAAAAATACAGTAAAAACAGTAAAATTGTGAAATTCTATAGCTGTTTTCTATTTGAATATATTTTACAATTTAATTTATTCCTGTGATGCAAAGCTGAATTTTCAGCATCATTACTCCAGTCTTCAGTCACATGATCCTTCAGAAATCATTCTAATATGTTGATTTGCTGCTCAATAACCTTTATTATTATTATTATCAATGTTGAAAGTAGTTATGCTGCATACTATATATATTTTTTTAAATCTGTGATATTTTTCTTCTTCTTCAGGATTCTTAGATGAACGGAAAGTTCAAAAGAACAGCATTTATTGAAATAGATTTTTATTTTATATTGTTTTGTTTTTCAATAAATTAGAAAGTTTTTACTGTCGCCTGTCACTTTTGATCAATTTAAGGAATAACGTTTTTTTTTTGGTTTGTTTTGTTTCCTTCATTCATTCGTTAAGCATTCATTCATTAAGCAAACAAACAAGGTAGCAAGCAAACTTTTGAATGGAATAGAGTAACGAAAACTGCACATAAATTATAGAAACAAAAGATTATTTAAATTAGACAGCCAGTGTAGGCTTTTTAAAAGTCAAAACACATTAAATAGCTACTTTGTTTCATTTCTGATTCTGACAAAAAAAATAAAGTAGACAGATTTCTATTCCCTTTTGAACTTCCACAGAATTTTCATTATTGCGTAAACAATTGCTATTGCAATTAAATGGCTGTACATCATGATAAAAACTTAAATAGAGCATCTGTCAATTGAAGGCGTGACGTGCCACTGGCTGCTTCCAGCACAGACAGCTGATCCTAATGAGCATGATTTAGTTTTGGCGAGTCAACGCTACACACCATGGTGTTATGTTGCTTTCCAATTCAGGAAATCAATTTCCTACTTTGAAAAGTATAATAGAACACCATATAAACTTGTGCAAAAATTCATCAAGACATTATGTAGCTTTTTGGCAGATGTACACTGTTAATGCACCAAACATCTTAAGCAAACAGGATACATCAAAAAGTCAGAGTTGCTACGTTATGTGATAAAAAATGTTTTCAGATGTTTGCAAACGTGCAGAGACAGGTGTGATCCTCTGTGTTGATAATTGTGCATCTACAGAACACATTAAAGCAATGTTTATTCTCTATAATTTTGTTGCCAGGCAATTTCTCTACACCTGCTAAGCTAAGATTACTACTGGCATTTAGTTTTGTTTTGTATCATTTGGCCTTTATGGTCTAAAATAAGACATTTCAGGTTGGAATACTCTACATCTGAATGTGAATGAAACATTCCAATGAATTATTCCCACAACAGCTATAATTTCCTAAATTCTGTTTGTGTTGCCTTGATAACCGTAGCATCTCATGCAGCGTAGTCTTCTATCATCCTTTAACTTGATTGGCTGAGTTTGCTTTCTAGATTTATTGTCTTGATTTTCCTGAGCTGTGTTATTTTGTTTACATACAGATATCCGACCACAAGATTAACCGTATCCGGTATGCAATAGATCACATAGTATTATCCATGTTTCATGACAGTGAATTATGGGAGTTGTTTCTGTATTATGAATTGTGTAATATTAAGCATAAAGTCGCCTACATTATGGCCAACACAGCAGCACTCATGAGCTTATTGTCTTAGACTTTCTCATGCCTGCGGGATCATATCGGCTTGTTTTGATTGACAGCTACATTATAGCTCTGTTGTGGCTAATGGAGGATGTGTCACTTTCTCTCTGCTCAGCCGTTTTGCTCGCTGCACCTACAACTGCAGATGTCAGAGAACCCATACCTCTCAGGCTCCATCTCCACCAAGAGCTCAGCGCCGGGAGTCATCGTGGCTACAGGTAAAGGGTAAACCTGAGCAGCATGTGTGGGACTGTCATGTTCGGCTGCTGTTGGGTGTGTTGGCATGTTTATAAGAAACTTAAACATTGCATGTTACGTCAGGCTAGGACACTTTCACTCCAGAGCTTTTGCTGCGGACCCTCATGTTTGTTTGCAGACAGCGTTTGGTCCGTTTAGTTGGTGTGAAAGTGAATTTTTGCACCAATTGAAAATGTAATTTGGAGTACGACTCAGCTTGTTTATAAACAAATCACTCTAAATCACAATACAAAGAACTTTTGAATAGATAGTTCATCTGAAAATTAAAATTATTTACTCAAGCTCATGTCGTCGAAAACCAGTATGACTTTCTGTCTTCTCTGGAACACGAAATAGGCTACTTTGAGAAATGTGGAAGTCAGTGGAAGTCAATTAAGAGTGAGTAAATTTGTGCTCTTTATTCAAATTCAAACTCTTCTTAATCTGGGAAATAATAATGGTGACAGTAACATTAACTAATATTGTAAATATATGAGTATTGTCCGATTAGTGGTTTCATTGTCTTTTTAAGTATCATATTTAAAATGTATTGTGTGTGTGTGGTTCAGGTATACCCTACATTATGGGAAAAATGCCCCCACAAAGATGGCAATATCCCAAATCATTGTCCTTGTGGGGAAAACAGCTTATAAATCATACAGAATTAAGTTTTTTGAAAATCTAAAATAGCAGAAAGCTTTAAGTGAGGAGTAGGTTTAGGGGTAGGGTTAAAGTAAGGGGATAGAACGTACCGTTTCTACAGTATAAAAATTACATCTATGGAATGTCCCAATAAAACATGGAAACCCAACATGTGTGTGTGTTATCCAATTTAGTCAAGAAACTAGTTATTTTTTTAAAAGAATGAGCTACATTGGGCATTAAATTGTTCTCTCTGAATTCAGATAATTCTAATAACCCCATTTTGTTAATTAGGAGAGAGCAATTTCAGACATAGCTGATGAAGTAACCCAGGATTGCTCAGCCCAGCCTCTGGAGATGTGCCTTTTTGCAAAGTTTAATTCCAAACGCACACACGTCTGGACCAGTGAATGAAGGTAGAGTATGAGAATTAAACATTTCTTTGTCAATTGGCAGGTTTTTCGGACACTTCAGTCATCGTTCTGAATGGCAGCTTATCAAAATTGACTACAAGTCCATATTCACCAGAAGGTGCACAGAGGGAGACTACCAAACCTGGCACCTGCATAACCAGGTAAAATAAAACAACAAGCGGAAACACAATTTCTGAAATTGTAATATAGGTTGCAACTGAGTTAGATGTTATTTTCTTAGGGTGAGCCATGCATAATGGGTCAAAAGCAGATCTACATGAAACGTCGTCCCGGAAATTACTGCATGGTGGGATGGGACAACTCCAGGATCCTGTCTGCAGAACCCTGCATCTGCAGAGCACACGACTTTGAATGGTGAGTGAACAGCGTACTTAACAAAATGAACCCAACTTAAGATCCACCCACTGATCCGGCAGCTCCATCAGTGATTTCCTACAGGTATATATTTTCTTGTGCTTCTGGAAGAATTGTCTTAAACAGTTTAATTTACTTTAGACAGACTGTGTTATTAATTTGATCTGACTCCAATTAAAAAAGGTCTCTTTATATGCTTATCATCATTTTAGATGTGATCCAAATTGAGATATTTGATTATCATTACGGGTATGCATATACATTAACTTTTCTTGTCACGGTCTCACAAACTGGCTAGTCTGAACATACAGTAATCAGAGGTTGCAACTAATGCCATTAACTTATTACAAAATAGTATAGCCATAAATTAATACTTTTATTCAGCAAGGATGTATTAAATTGATCGAAAGTGACAGTAAAGACATTTATAATGTTACAAAAGATTTATATTTCAAATGTTTCTTGAGCAGTAAATAAGCATATTAGAATGATTTCTAAAGGATCATGTGACACTGGAGACTGGAAAAAATGATGCTGAAAATTCAGCTTTGCATTCAAAGAAACAAATACATTTTTAAAATACAATAAGATAGAAAACAATTATTTTAAATTGTGACAATATTTCATAATATATTTGTAACGCCCCTGTGGAATGTTTGTTGTGGTTTCTTCCCCTCGTGATGGTTTAGCCCGTATAATCATTAGTTAATTACCCTCATTGTGTTCACCTGTCTGCCCCTCGTTATCTGCCCTATAAGTTCCTGTCTCTTGTATTCTAGTGTTGTCGGTTATTGTGAATGTTACCCCGAGTGTGTGTCTATCTCTGCCTTGTTGTCGCTACATTAAATATCCTTCTTTTGAATCCTTGTCGTCCTCGTCATCCTGCCTGCCTCCACACACCTGGACCGTGACAGAATAACCGACCCAAAAGTACAGTATAGCGGCGTCTTTTCCCTCGTTTGTTTTGTCCAGTTTTTGTCAGTTTTTATATCTTTTTTTATGGATTACCCCACCTGTCCCATGACCCGGCCAGCCAGCTTTGCGGGTGAGGCAGCCTTTGGCAGCGGGTTCTTGCTGCAATGTTCCCGCTACCTGGAGATGCAACCACACCTGTTTGTGACTGAGCGGGCCAAAGTGTCATTCATTATCTCGTTGCTGTCTGGACGAGCCTTGCAGTGGGCCGAAGCCTTGTGGACTGCACAGAGCCCGGGGATTCACTCACTTGAGGGTTTTGTGAGACACTTCTGGGACATATTCGGCCAATCAACTATAGAGGGTATTCGGTGCCAAAATGAGGAGGAGAGACCACGGAATCCTCTGTTTAGCCCAGGAATGGCTCCCGATCCCCTGTCGAGCCTAGGAATGGCTCCCGATCCCCAGTTCCGCCCAGGAAGGGCTCCAGCCCAAGAGCTCTCTCCATCGCCTCTGGACTCCTCTCCTCTGGCTGCGCCTCGTCGCTCTGGTGGAGCCCTCGGCTCCACCCTGGGCCCCCAGATCCTCTGCATCCCCCTGGCTCTTTGGCTCTCCATCTCCGCCTCGGGCTCCTGCTCCGCCGCCGTTGGTCGGCCCCCTGGGGTCGGTGGATATTCCTCCTCCATGGCTCCTCCCTCCGTCGGCTTCACCATGGGCTGCTAGGGTCCCACTTGCCTCCTGCTCCGGTTCCCTCCTGTCGTCTCCCTGGCTCCTGCCTCCATCGTCACCTCCCTGGTCTCTGTTAACCGTCCTCCTCCTGGAAGGCTGTCCTCCGGCGGAACATCCACCTGTCTGGTCTGCCTGCCTGCCCTGTGCCTTCCCTTGTCACCATCTCACATCCACTGCCTTGTCTCCCTCCGCCCCTCCCTCTGTTTCTACGGTGCGAGGACGCACCTTCCGGGAGGGGGGAGTAATGTAACGCCCCTGTGGACTGTTTGTTGTGGTTTCTTCCCCTCGTGTTGGTTTAGCCCGTATAATCATTAGTTAATTACCCTCATTGTGTTCACCTGTCTGCCCCTCGTTATCTGCCCTATAAGTTCCTGTCTCTTGTATTCTAGTGTTGTCGGTTATTATGAATGTTACCCCGAGTGTGTGTCTGTCTCTGCCTTGTTGTCGCTACATTAAATATCCTTCTTTTGAATCCTCATCATCCTGCCTGCCTCCACACTCCTGGACGGTGACAATATTTGTTTTTACTGCATTTTTTTTGAATAAATAAGTGCAGCTTTGGTGAGCAGAAGATACTTATGCTTATAACAACATTTTCTCAGTCTCAAACTTTTGACATGATACTTTTATTTTATCAGTGTAAACCAGTTCACAAATGCTTTATACACAACAGCAGATATTCATTTGTTGAGTCAATTTATCGAACCGTTCAAACAGAGCAAGACGTCAAACTCCTGCAAACATAAAGTGTGGTCTAGATTTTCTTCTGCTGTCCTGTGCAGTTTTGCTGTTTTGTGTCCTAGTCTTTTCTTTTGGTGGGATCACAGATATTTTATAAATCTGCACAGCCTTTGTGTTCTGTTCACTGGCGATCCAGGAGCTGTTTTCAAAGATCTCGGAATAGACAAAGTGCTTCTACACCAGTGCACTGGTTAACCCCCTCTGTAGGGTCAGTGTAGGTGGGAAAGGTGCCTTTTTGAGGATCAAGTTGCATGATTCAGACAGTCTCTGGACTTTAAAGCTTTTAAAGGCCACAGGGCTGAGGGAGAAAGAGAAGATCGAGATTCTGTCTCATCATAGTCTGTTGTTGTCTGTCTGGAGGTTCTTTTAAAGTATACTGTATATAAATACCTTGGGATCTATATCATGTATCACATTCGCAGACCAAGTGTTTTCTTATTCCAACAATGCACAGAGTATCCTTTGTCTTTAATACATTCTTCTGTTCTGTTTGGTCTTGTTTTGCAGCAACAGTACAAATAAAATCTTAACATGCTTTCAGATATGTGTTAATTTATCTTCTCTGTATGCAAGCAGTCCCCAGGATGTGTCTTGAGTTTTATTGTGTGACTTTAATTTACCCAGTACTTTGATTCTAATGATATATATTTTTTCATGCAAAATATCAAAGGAAAGGACCCCTTACTAGGACCCTCCTAAAATATGAAGATAGCTGATTTTTTTTTCACAGAAAAGGAAACATTTTTGCTATGTGAGAAATGTAAAATATCCTTCTTTTGAATCCTCATCATCCTGCCTGCCTCCACACTCCTGGACGGTGACAATATTTGTTTTTACTGCATTTTTTTTGAATAAATAAGTGCAGCTTTGGTGAGCAGAAGATACTTATGCTTATAACATAACATTTTCTCAGTCTCAAACTTTTGACATGATACTTTTATTTTATCAGTGTAAACCAGTTCACAAATGCTTTATACACAACAGCAGATATTCATTTGTTGAGTCAATTTATCGAACCGTTCAAACAGAGCAAGACGTCAAACTCCTGCAAACATAAAGTGTGGTCTAGATTTTCTTCTGCTGTCCTGTGCAGTTTTGTGTCTTAGTCTTTTCTTTTGGTGGGATCACAGATATTTTATAAATCTGCACAGCCTTTGTGTTCTGTTCACTGGCGATCCAGGAGCTGTTTTCAAAGATCTCAGAATAGACAAAGTGCTTCTACACCAGTGCACTGGTTAACCCCCTCTGTAGGGTCAGTGTAGGTGGGAAAGGTGCCTTTTTGAGGATCAAGTTGCATGATTCAGACAGTCTCTGGACTTTAAAGCTTTTAAAGGCCACAGGGCTGAGGGAGAAAGAGAAGATCGAGATTCTGTCTCATCATAGTCTGTTGTTGTCTGTCTGGAGGTTCTTTTAAAGTATACTGTATATAAATACCTTGGGATCTATATCATGTATCACATTCGCAGACCAAGTGTTTTCTTATTCCAACAATGCACAGAGTATCCTTTGTCTTTAATACATTCTTCTGTTCTGTTTGGTCTTGTTTTGCAGCAACAGTACAAATAAAATCTTAACATGCTTTCAGATATGTGTTAATTTATCTTCTCTGTATGCAAGCAGTCCCCAGGATGTGTCTTGAGTTTTATTGTGTGACTTTAATTTACCCAGTACTTTGATTCTAATGATATATATTTTTTCATTAAACAATCCTTTCTGCAAAATATCAAAGGAAAGGACCCCTTACTAGGACCCTCCTAAAATATGAAGATAGCTGATTTTTTTTTCACAGAAAAGGAAACATTTTTGCTATGTGAGAAATGTAGTATGTTGAGATAATATGAGAACATTCTGTTTGCAAAATTAAGTAGCTTTATTTTTAGTTTGTCAATAAAAGTATCATGTCAAAAGTTTGAGACTGAGAAAATGT
Source organism: Sinocyclocheilus grahami (assembly GCF_001515645.1). Classification (NCBI taxonomy): domain Eukaryota; kingdom Metazoa; phylum Chordata; class Actinopteri; order Cypriniformes; family Cyprinidae; genus Sinocyclocheilus; species Sinocyclocheilus grahami. The sequence continues at coordinate 318,050 of NW_015505230.1, forward strand.
TATGTTATAAGCATAAGTATCTTCTGCTCACCAAAGACATCATCTTAACTTGACTGTACATCGACTGTCTTTGTTATATCCTTAAATTTTTTCATGTAACATATTCCTGCAAGCCTGTTTATATATGTTTACACCATTACCTTGCTATCACAGCAATCTTCTCTTGATAGCTCTACTAAATCTGTAATTCAACTTCTGTCCTATAGCTACATTCCAAGTCAGTTTTGTAAAATCTCCTGGCCAGAGCCGCTGCACGTAGTTTAGCAGGAAACATTTATTTCATTTTCTATCAGGAGAAATTACTATAATATGCTAACTTAAAAAGAAAATAAGCATGGTTTTATTTTTGCCACTTATTTTTATTTAGGCAGTTGAGCAATGAAAGGAAATTAGCAATTAGGACATGTTGCATGCTAGACTCAATGCATGTTTCAAATGAGAACTAAGCATTCAGGTACACGATCAGAACAATTAGCCTTAACTAAGTGAGTTAAACACTGCATTTCAAGATGATGTCTTTAAAATGCATGTTGGTTCAATCTAGCAGAAATACGTTTCAAATCTTCATGGCTTTCTAACTTCAAGCCAGTAATTAAAGTTTGAAAAAAGTTAGGTTTAGTGCTGCCAGAACAGATATAATATATATAGTGTTAACAAATTAAAGGACCATAATTCACAGTGTAATAGCAATGTTATTTTTTATAATGGCTTTTTGTGTTATTTGCACTTGTAGTAGTTTGGACGATACAGACATGACAAACAACTAAACAGATTTTATTTGCATGCTAATTAATTACCAAATTTTACCCAGTTATCTTTTTGTCTTTAATTAACCAAATACAGCAAAGCTGCAGAACTTTTTTTTTTCCGTTTTTTTTTTTCAGAAAAACGTTTGCAGTTTAATTTAAGTCCATTAGCTTCTGTGATATTTTGTTTTCATATATTCATTGTCCAGATCAGTTCGACCCACTGTTACAAATTTCATCCTGCGTTTGTAAAATAGGAAAATGCTTGACAAACAAGACAACTTTTGCTGAATTTGTTGTGAAATCACATAACTTTTAAATTGTTTTGAAGATGCAAAAAGCAACTTGTGACCAGATTTGCAGAGTAATTTACTCTGTGGAATGTAATATGTTGTCTCTTTCCATTAACTCTGATACAGAGAGCTCATCTAATAAATTTTTATTGGTTTAGGTTGAATTGAAAGTAAGAATTGAATATATGTCTTCTAGCTGCAGATATAAGATATGTGATATTGAAAGAATAACCAAATAACATTTGTAATGCATTTGTTGCAAGGGTATCTGCAATTAGGAATTTTTCATTTCTTCACCTTTAATAATAATTGCAGAATATACAGTGTGTAGTCAACAGTTAAGAGGCTTTTTTAAACATAAACTTTTAAAAGTCTAAACTTTTACATATTTTACACTATATACAGTATATATATATATATATATATATACATATACATA